>NC_133651.1:230837994-231137994 GCF_009905375.1 Apium graveolens | reverse complement strand
CTAGGAAAGAAAACCAGGGATCAAAGGAAAAGAAAGTAATTTGCTCAGGCTAAAGGAGCACCCTTGGAAATAATGTATTTCTTCAATTTCATCTCAGCATATACACTTTTGTAGCACTTTTGAATTTCTGCTTTGTTACAGTTTATATATTTGTTAAGTGTTTTGTTATCATCAAGCTAAACCCAAATTTATGCCTACAGTTCTAGTAGACATAAATAGGGGGAGATTGTTAGGAATATGTGTATTAGTTTGATGATAAGTTAAGCAAAACACTTAAGTAGAAATCTAGTGATTGTAGCCTCAACGAATAAGACCATCTTGGCTATCCGTTGAAGGAGTAGCCTTACTTAGCAATAAGTTTGGTATTGTAGCACATTTCACTCTCTGGTTTCAAGCTGTAATTCTTAGATGTTGTTAGGAAATAATCAGTCATGTTGACTACTAATGGATGTAAAAATAGGAGGGCTAATTGTAAATATTTCATGCCTTGTAATTTTGTATAAGTGAAGAAGTGTCAACGGATATTGAAGACCTTCAACAGATAAGAAACAAAGCTTCAACGGATGTCTCTAATGCTTCAACGGATAAATATCCATCAACGGATAAGTGCTTCAACGGATAAAGCTTCAACTGCTAGAGCATCAACGGATAAAGCCATCAACGGATGAAAGCTTCAACGGATGCTCAGTCTCATAGCAGTTGATAGTGACAGTTAACAAAGCTGACAGAGGCACATGGATTGACAGAGATGTGGTAGCCTATTTCAGGAACAGCAGAAAAAGCAGCCGTTTTTAGTCTGGTTCAAAATGGAAAGTCAACAGATAATTCCATATTACACTGGATAAAAATGGAATAGAAACAAGTGGAGAACTATTTTCTTATTGTACTTTATCTTTGTCTTCACTTGTAAACTTGGTGATATATAAACCAAGTAGTAGCTAGTAATTAGATGTGAATTTTCCCTGAGCTGTTTAAAAATATCAAGAGAGAAAATCATCTAGTTTGTACTAGGAAGCAGCTGTGATTTAATTTTGAATCACAGATTTTCTGAAATAACACATCTCTGGTGGAACAACAAATCCACCAGAAAAGTTTTTAAGTTCTTTGTGTTCATTACATTTGTGTTTGAATATATATCTGTATGCATCAGCTCCAAGCAATTCACACACATTTGATCACTCAAACACTTAGACTTACAAACTGCTCAAAACTTGAAAAAGTTTTGAGATTTACATTCAACCCCCCTTCTGTAAATCTCATTGTTAGTCCACTGGGAATAACAGTGATTGTGTATAAGCTCGAGGAAGAGCATGGGTCCATAGAACGATGGACGGAATAGCAAAAATATTTAGGCAGGTGAAATACGATGTTATAATACCTGATGTTGATATATATACGCATATGTTTTGTTCTCCTATGACAAACCTCTATAATTCAGAGGAAGGTTCCAAGCCAGATATTTTGTGGCAATATATTTTTTTTTATATATACAATTCTCTTCAATTCGTTCTTTTCTCTTCTTTTCATTTCATATAAGCTGAGAAGAACAACCCTTCCAGAAGGGGAGGTATTGCCGAATGACTATCTATCTGTATGATAGAAGCCTAGTAGGATACCACATGTTGTTTAATTGCTTGTCAAGTACTAAAGGCTGGCCACCTTCTGTACTAACTATGCAATAGAACAAGTGTTCATGATCATAGTGATCTCTCAACAAATTCCTTTACTTCTATATGATGGATCAAGCTTTCGAAGATGGAAGCAGCTAAAGGAAGTAGTATCAGTACGGTGGTATTCCGATTTTAACGCGTTCGTGATACTAAGGTTGACGTGGTTATTAAAAGGTTATAGAACGCTAACGAGCAAAAGTATAACCAGTATAATATTAGGAACGGAAGGTAGTAGCGATTACGAACTGGAAAAGAATGGGTATTGAGAAGCAAAAGCTCTAATGCTAAAAGCTATAATGAGAGTCTGTGCAATAGACTTGAAAGAAATTGGAATGATCACTTAACACGGATTGAGTTTTCTTACGACAATAGATAATATGTCACTATCGAGATGTCGCCTTATGAGATCCTTGAGGGAAGACAATGTCGATCTCCCTTATGTTAGGATGAAGTTGTAGAGCGCAAGATGCTCGGACCCGCAGTAGTCCAAAGGACTAAGGATATAATAGATCTAATCAGAGGACGGCTGGTAGTAGCCTAAGATGGACAGAAGAAGTATGTTGATTTGACACGAAAGGACAAAGAATAGGAAGTAGGGGACCTAGTGTTTTTAAAGGTATCCCCTTGGAAACCCTTGGAAAGGATTGATGAGATTCGGAAAGAAAGAAAAGCTAAGTCTACAATTTTTTGGACCCTTGGATATATTAAGACGTATTGGGAAGCTAGCATATGAGCTAGCCCTACCCCCGAACATGTGGCAAGTTCTTAACGTGTTCCACGTATCAATGTTAAGGAAGTGTAATTCGGATGCCAGATAAATAGGGGCATATGAGCGCATAGACATGCAACCCGACGTAACCTATATGGAGCAACCATGAAGGGTTATAGAGTAAAAAGGAATAAGTGCTTAGGAGAAGGGTTGTCAAACTATTCAGAGTTTGATGGAAGAACCACAATGTGGGAAAATTTACTCGAGAGTTAGAAAGTGCAATGTTAAGAAAGTATCCCTATTCATTTTCTATCTGATTCCGGGACGGAATCCTTTTAAGGAGGGGAGACTGTAATAACCCCAATTTTTGGAAATTTTTGAAACCCTTATGAATAGTGATTTTGCAGATTATGTTGAATGAGAAAACTTTTCATGCCACACTATGTAGGGGTTCTGTTATTGATATTCTGAGATTTTATTAGTACTCTATATGGTATATAAGTGTATGTAAAGATCGTCAGAATCCAATTCCGAACACTTTGATTTTTCCCGAAAATCCACCAGATACCGAAAGAATTGAGTATAAGGTAACATGATTAAAAGGATTTAAATTCAAGGATTATAAGAGAGGATCATAAAAGGAATATAATGTATTGAGAAAGGTTAAGGGAACCCAAGTAAGAAGATCCCGGGTATGATCCCTCAAACGATAAACGAGAACGAAAGTTAAGCGAACCGTATAACAGATCAGCGGTCATTAGCCAAGTAATTAATAGCTAATCAAAGAGGTTAGTGATGATGATGTCACCACACCAACAAGAAGATGACAAGTGTGGGAAGATGACATAGGAGGATGACATAAGCATGACCAAAGGGAAGGTATTGTTGGTTGATTTCAAACCACACAAAGTTCAAGGCTAGAAAGGTAATTAACCAAAAACAAAACAAAAACCAACCAAGCTAAGCTAAACAAATCAAAAAACACAAAATCATTTCATTCTTCAACCTTGCTCTCGGCTTTTCTCCATTTCAAGAAGCAAAATTTTCAAAATTCAAGTTCCAAGCTTCCTAAATTGGTAAGTTAATTATCTAGTACTCCTTATGCATAGATATGGCTATCCTATGAGTTTAAGCCTCCAATTCATTCTCAATCTTCTCCAAGAAATCAATGAAGAAGATAATGAATAGTGATTTCAAGGTTTTTAACTTATTTTTCTTGTTTTTCCTTTAAGATCCAAGCATCTCTAAGACATCTCAAGGCTTCTTAAGGCTTCCTAGCTACTTCAACCACTTCAAGGAAGGTATAACATCTCCAAACCCTAGCTTTACTTTGTATATTAGGATGATTTTTATAGTTATGGTAAAGAGTAGCTTGATGCTTGTTGGTTTAGAGTTTGGGTTGGAATGGTAGTGAATTGATTGTTGAAATCTTATGGTTTGGTTAAAGGACTTAAGTATAGTTTAAATTCAAGTTTATGAATAAGTATAAATTGTTAATATTGAGTTGATTGGGGCTGTTATGATGTAGTGAGGATGGATTTTGGTTGTATGAATGGATTGGGATTGATTGGTGGTTGAATTGGGATGGTATAAAATTGGGAAATCGCGTAAACATAGCCGTCGTAATGTCCGATTTACTTTAGACTGCTTTTGTTCATAACATTAGGACCCGAGAACTCCCAGCTAGGTTTTGACCATTGCCATGTTTAGATAGTTCATGTTACGAGCTTCGTTTTGATATGTAGTTCGTTTGATTCCGATGTACGGTTTAGGAGAAACGACAGTTTTAAGTAACGGCGTTTCGCGACCGAACCATTACCCCTCGCCTTACTTTGAAACCTTGGTTAAGGACCTTAAAGGACTAATTGGGGTATGAAACAATTATGTTAAGTGGATTAGGCAGTTGGTAAGGTAACAATTATGTTAACAATTATGGTTATAGTTTTCAAAACTATTAATCGAATAAGGTTTATTCGATAACTTTAACTTTATTTTATTTAATGAATATTACTTGAATATTCATCCGAGGACTTATGACTCCTTTATATTATTTAATGAATATTACTTGAATATTCATTCGAGGACTTATGACTCCTTTATATTATTTAATGAATATTACTTGAATATTCATTCGAGGACTTATGACTCCTTTATATTATTTAATGAATATTACTTGAATATTCATTCGAGGACTTATGACTCCTTTATATTATTTAATGAATATTACTTGAATATTCATCTGAGGGCTTATGACTCAGTTTATATTATTTAATGAATATTATTTGAATATTCATTTGAGGATCTATGACTCCGATTATTTGCTGAGATATATTCTTTATTTTATTAAGGAATAAGGTATCGATAATCACACTTATCTTTGATTATTCAAATAAAGATAGTACTTTCGTATAAGTATATCTTTGGTTATTTAATACTCATTTCAAGTATAAGTCTTACAAATTCTACTACAATTATTTGTATAAAGATTATTCTTTATGGGAATATTATTTAAATAATAATATTCAGATATTTTTCAAATATATTGGGACTGATTTACTTCATTAAATCAGCATTACTCCAAACACTCTTTAAAGTGTTTTCGAGTCTTCAAAATCATTTTTAAAAGTTAGAGCGGATCCCAAAACTCATTTTTATATTTAAGATCTTCCTTCTAAAGGGGATTTAAATACTCGCTCAAAACCTGAGGGATCCGGCTCTGTGGTGTATTTTATATTCGCAACGAGGTTGCTGTTTTTGTAAATGAATTGATTACTTACCCAACGTTCGGGAAGTAAGTCCATCTATCGAGTCGGCATAAGCAACATGGGCTCAGTGGGCGTCTATGATAGTGTAAGTGGCTCAGTGGGAGTCCATCAAATGCGTAAGTGGCTGAGTGGCAGTCCAGCATATGGTCCTATTGCGACCAGGGTGATGACCAGTGGGGAATTCGTCCATCTACTAGTAGAAAAGGTTACTTATTGGTATCTTTGCCTGATCAGCAAGATATCAGGTTTATGCCAAAATTCTTTCCTTTCCAAATTTATTGGATATTGCAATTATGTTCATACTTTACATGACAGAGGTTTTCAGGAAACGTATGTATATATATAGGTGTATATATATATCAGGACTTAATGAAGTATCTCGTAACTTCATTATTTATAATGATATTCAAAGATTTAATCTATTCAAATCTTGTCTTGTAGTCTCATCTATGTGATGAACTGTTGAAAGCTCATTATAACTTGAACGGTGGTAGTTCAAGTAGTATTTGGAAAAGATATAAGTATATTGGAGTATCTTGTAACTTCATCTTTTAAACTTATATCTAGTAAATGATTATCTTATGCATAACAAAAATTTTCAGAAAAACTTTGAGACAAGGTTAGATATATGAGATCACCTTGCAACGATATTTGTATACAGTTATAAACTGGAACTCTGTGTATATTATACATGTCAGAGGATTTCAAAGATTGTGAAAAGTATATATATATATATATGTATATATATATATACTGAATATTTTGCGACTTGGTCGCGTTAAGATACCAGCTTGGTTCATTTCTTTTGACCAAGACTTTCATGAGTACTATGAGTATGCTCATATATTATTAATCAGTATACATATTATTTTGGTGGGCTTGTTTCTCACCCTTGCTTTCTTCTTTCATCACGCAACATCAGATAGACAAGATGAACAGGACCAAGCTCCCAATTCGCGAGCGGATAGGAAACATTCCGCAGTTTCCTATAGGCGTTGATGTCGCTGTAGCTGAGGTAGGAACTACCAATAGGCTAGGCTTTCAACTTTTGATGTACCAGATTATGTATATTTATGAATTGTAATAATGGCAAAGAAATGTAAATTTATTCAGAAACCCTTTTGAGGTGTAATGGCTTATAATTGTGGAATAAAATGACTTATGATTATTTTTGGATATTCATCTCTGAGACTATAACTTGTGGTGTGTGTGCGTATATTGTGGGGTCACAGTACAGAGTAGTTAATCATTTAATAAGATTGGGTGTTATTAAGGGAAATGGAACTCGTGACAACCCGGATCCCCGACCCCGGATTTGGGGGTGTTACACACTTGATGAATCAAAATTCACAAGATTAGTAAGTGAGCTAGGTATGCTTAATTATTCCTAGATTCATGTTCTAATTGTAATTTGTTTTGTAGCCTGAAATGAATTTGTTGCAAGAATAAAGTTGGCTTTTAGTAAAGATTATTCTATCAATGGATATTCCCTACCCATTGAAAGCCAAAATTGTTCTATCAACGGATGTCCATTATCCGTTGAAAGACAAATACATTTCTGGTAATTTTATCCTTCAACGGATAAAATTATGCTAATCTTCAACGGATAACTGTTTACCTCATCCGTTGAAGTATCACATCAGTCATTTTGAGTGAGTCACAACCGTTGATTCTATTTACTTAACCGTTGATACATATATATACACAGTTGTATGTATTAAAGGCAGTTTTTAGAATACTTACAGTTTTTCTTTTATTCTCAAACGGCTGTAATTCACTTAAAATTATTGTTTAATAATTTTCTTTATGTTTTAATTTGATAAAGTATAAAAGCCCCCTTGAATTCTTATTCTCACTTTACGCTTTCTTGCAATTTTCAAAAGATTTTACTCTCTTTCTCTCCCAAAACTCTCAATCGTTCTCTGCAACTTCTACCCTCAACAATGGCACCAGTAGTTAAGATAATATCCCAATCTAGATTTGTCTATGAGAAAAACAATTTCTTAGCTTTGGTGGAAAAAAATGAAGCCCATTCAGATTATCACAAGATGATGGACTTCATCAAAAACTGCAAACTGAGCTATGCAATGCTGGAAGCCCCAATGATTTACTGTGATGTAGTTGAGGAAATGTGGACAACTTCTGAGTTCAACCCCACTGATATGACCATTTCTTTCTCTCTCAAAGGTGAGGATTACTGTATTAACTGTGATGATATACAGTCCTATTTTAAATTACCTGAAAACAATGCCATGATACCACACACTGATAGTGATGTATCTAGCATGTTAGATTCCATAGGCTATTCCCTTGATTCTGCTAGTTTAGGCAGTATTAGGAGAAAAGGCCTTAGGAAAGAATGGAGTTTTCTTGGTGATGTCTTTATCAAGGTTTTCTCTGGGAAAATTAGTAACTTTGATGCAATAACTTCATCTCTTATTAATATGCTCTATATGCTGGTTTCTGATAGGTACTTTAATTTTAGCAATTATGTTATGCTAGAATTGGGTACTAGGTTAGGTAACAAGGCTAATAGACCTCATAACATCTAATATGCTAGATTCTTTATTTTATTGGCTAACCATGTTGCTGAAGGTTTGGTCATAACTAATGAGAGTAATAAACTCAAATGTTGGGCACAAGAGAAGAGGGTCCTTGCAGACCTTTTGAGAATTAACCTCAACAGTTAGGTGCCATTGGTATACTTACCAATCATGAATGCACCTCAGGTAAGTAAGGTAAATACTTCTTCAACTCCTACTTCTTCCAACCCCATCACTTATTTGCCTTCAAGTGTAGCCATGGGATATGTGTCAATGCCCCAACAGATTCCTACCAAGGCCACCAAACCTAAAGTTTCAAAACCCAAGTCAAAGAAAGCCACCATTGTTGTCTCTCAAAAGACAATAGTTGTAACACCTACCATGAACCTTGAGGGGAGTGTACAGGGTGTTAGTGGTGAGGGGAGGGGTGAACATCAAGAAAACCCCCAGGATAAGGTAGGAGAGGTGAGTGGTACCCAAGCTAGCCAAGCCACAGTTTCTCAAAAGACTGTGGTGGTTGAAAAGGATTCAAACTCATCCCTAGTTGCATTCTCCCAAAAGGGTGCATCTATTGAAAATAGTCCCCAACCAGGGACACAGAACAAAAGAGGGAGGGACACTGAAGCCACACACTCACCTGTAAAAGCCTTCACAAAAATAAAGAGGGTCAAAACCCTAGTTTCCATACAGGGTGCATACACTGCACAGATACAACCACCTGTATCTATGCCTTCTAAAATTCAGCTTGATGTGACTCCAACAAATGTGGAGTCACAGCCCCATTCTCTCAAAATTAATACACATCAATCACCAAATTCTCCATCACCATCTCTGGATGTGGACATGATATTCACATCAATTCCTGATTCTCCCTCTTTACAACTCAAGGAGGAGCCCCACTCAAATACTGGTGATCATCATCTTTTAGATGATTTGTTGGATCATCAGCCAATTCTTTCAGATTTAGTTGAAGAATCTGTGTCACCTAAATTAAAATCAATCCACACAGATTCAACAATTATGTCACTTTCAATTTCTACTTCTTTTCCTTCTTCAACGGATATTCCTCATCCGTTGACAAGTGGTTGTTCTTCAACGGATAAGCTTCACAGCAATTATCCGTTGATACCATTTGTTTCAACTTCAACGGATACTCCTTATCCGTTGATGGTCTCTACACAAACAAATGAATTAATTCCAAGTGTAGAAGACATGGTTACTGTACAATCACTTCTAGGATTGAGGGAATGGAGTGAAAACTTGAGTGAGAGGCTGGGTTGCTCCCAGGCAAAAGGAGAGCTTGAAAGTCCAAATATGCATGCTATTTCTTCCAGCATGGCAAAAGAAAGTGAGAGGAGTACCACCTTAGTAGGTGAAGGTGAGGGTGTGAGGAGTGTGAGCCAGGGGGAGCCCCTAATGCAAGAAAAGAGAGAAATTGAGAGAAAAGCAGGTACAGGAGGTATAAGGGTGGATCCAGCCATTGCTAGCGAGTCAATGATTGTGGATGATGCTGAAAAGGAAAGACAATTTCAGTAACATTACAAAGCTGTAATTGATAACATTTCCTTGGATGCTAACACTTTTACTCATTCTGTGTCAGCCTATCAACTGTTGGCTATTCAGGGCAATGAGGAGGCAGAAAAGAACCTTAAATCTAGTACATACTTCAGAATCTCTACAAAGGGATAAAGTTGCTGTCAATAGGATGCCTTCTACAGCTGGTGAGCCATCTGAAGAATTTGGGGTAAATTCTAATGATGATGACTCTGATTCTTTTGATGGAAGCATGAACTTAGGGGGAGCCGAAGGCCCAAGTTCTATTCCAGAATTACCTGAATGGGCATTGACAAAGGAGTCTACATCAGGGCATTTTAATGTATCCTTAGTCAAACAAGTCATGTCTATCCAAAAGGCCATTCAGGAAACTTCAAATGCTGGTACCAAGGCTATTCTTCAAGCCCACCTAGATTCTCTACATCTCATAAAGCTACAATAATTAAGACAGAATCTGAGTGTGGATGAGCTCAAGAAGGATATAGCTGACTTGAAGTCCTATCATTTTGAGAAGCTAGATTCAATCATGCCCTTTGGTACCATGCAGGAACTATTACTGAGACTGAGAAGAGAATCAGATGCTGAAAAGAAGATGGCCAAATTGGAGGAAAGAGTTCAAGCTATTGAAAACTCTGTGGTCACCATTCTTCAAAATCAACAGTCTCAAACTAGTCTTCTCATGTAACTGGCTAAAGCACAGGGCTTAACCCCTCTCCTTGATGATAACAAAAAGGGGGAGAATAAAGGGGAAGGGGAAGGGGAGCCATTTAAACATATACAAATATCAAAAGTGCTAGTTCCAGCCATCACTACTTCTCCAACACTTCAAATCAAAGGAAAGCTTGATGGAATTGATCTAATCCAGCTAGCAGCAGCTGAGATGAAGGTGAAAGAGCAAAGGAGAAAAATTGATGAAAGGATGCAACAAGTGTTTGGCTCTTCAACTACAAAATCCTTATATGTGAAACATAGCATAAAAGTTGAGCAAATCACAATGGAGCACAAGCCAGTAAGGAGGAATAAGGTTGGAGAAACTTCTTTCAGGAACCTGAAGCCTATGGTACTCAAGCCAACCACTAGATTCAAAAAGGACTCTACAAAGAACCCTCTAAGCTTTGCTCAACTAAAAGAAGTGGATTTTTCTCTTCCAAAGCCTGATGAAGACAAAGTTTTGGGTGGTAACATCATAAAGCACAAAGAGACCAAGGATGTAGTGGAAAGAATGAATATGGCTATCATCTATAGAGAGGAAAAGAGCATCTGTGTGATGCAAGGACATCCCAAATTCTCAATAGCCAAGAGGGAAAAGACCAAAAGGCTAAAAGAATAAGCTAAAAAGCTGAAGGCTGACAAAAGAGCACAAGCAAAGCTTGAAAAACAGCTAAAGTCAAGTCAAATTGAAGAAAATAAAAAAATTGAAGACAAGAGTGAAGGAGACAAGACTGAAAGCATAAATGTGGATATGGGGAATATGGTTGGTGAGAGTGTGGAGGAAAGGAGTAAGGAAAGAAAGGAATGGCAGAAAGGGAACAGATAGAAGGTCAAGGCTAAAAAGAAGAGTGAAGATGACATTGAGGAAACCCAATCAAAATCTAAACCACTACCATCTATTCCTGAACCTGTTGTGGCTGATCCGGGTATAAATATTCATGGTGAAACAATCATCCCTAAAGAGGAACCTATTGATTGGGACACCATCAAATTGCCTACCTTCCTAACTACCTCTCCACCACCAAAGAAACTGAAAAGAAAATCCAAATCAACACCTCCCCTAACCTTAAGCAAATTCACTCAGAAATATAAACCTAAGCCTAAGCCACAAGCCTCAAAGGATGATTATGTTCACATTTGTGACATAAAAGAACATACAGATATTGAACTATTCCTGGATGAGCTGGAGGAAGTAAGGGGAATAAGTGTCTATAGACAGCTACCAGAAAGGCTAGTATTCAAATGTAAAGAAAATGTGGAAAGGACTTGCCCTCTTCAAAAAATTCTAAGTGAGGGCTATTATACCTTGGTTAGAGTCTACTCAGCTATCAAAAGGGATACTGGCTTTACCAGGACTGCCAAAACTGAGATTCTCAACAAGATTGCCAGCATAAGGAAGCATTGGTGGGAGTCAAATTCCTTGCCTAGAACATTACTCATCCCTGAGCATGGAATCACAATTCATAAATCACCTCATTGGTTGATGGAGTTCAGAGACAATAAAGGAGTCAGAAGATTTTTCAGACTTGAAGACCAGCTTAAAATTGCCAGTAATGAAACTCTCAAAGACATGCAATCTAAGTTGGATATCAGTGAAGAAGATGAAGCTGAATTCTACAGACAACTCCAACTTCAAGTAGAGGAAAATGAAAGGAGGCTAGGGAAGAAAACAAGGGAACAAAGGAAAAGAAAATGATTTGCTCAGTCTAAAGGAGCACCCTTGGAAACACTGTAAATCTTCAATTCTATCTCAGTACATACACTTTTGCAGCACTTTTAAATTTCTACTTAATTTCAACTCATATATTTGTTAAGTGTTTTGTTATCATCAAGTTAAACCTGAATTTATGCCTACAATTCTTGTAGACATAAATAGGGGGAGATTGTTAGAAATATGTGTATTAGTTTGATGATAAGTTTAACAAAACACATAAGTATAAATCTAGTGTTTGTAGCCTCAACGGATAAGACCATCTTGGCTATCCGTTGATGGAGTAGCTTTACTTAGAAATAAGTTTAGTATTGTAGCACACTTCAGTCTCTGTATTTAAGTTATAATTCTTAGAAGTTATGGGAAATTATAAGTCATGTTGACTACTAGTGGATATGCAAATAGGAGGGCTAATTGTAAATATTTCATGCCTTGTAATTTTGTATAAGTGAAGTAGTATCAACTGATAGATTAAAGGCCTTCAACGGATGAGAAACAAAGCTTCAACGGATGTCTCTAAAGCTTCAACAGATAACATCCATCAACGGATGAGTGCATCAATGGATAAAGCTTCAACTGCTAAAGCATCAACGGATAAAGCCATCAATGGATGAAAGCTTCAATGGATGCTCAGTTCAATAGCAGTTGATAGTGACAATTTATAAGCTGACAGAGGCACATGGGTTGACAGAGACAATTGGAATGTGGTAGCCTCTTGGAGGAATCAAGAAAAAGCAGCATTTCCATTCTAGTGCAAACAAGGAAGTATTCAAAGATTCACAGATTATCTTGGATTGCATTGGATAGAGAAATGAAGAAGAAATATGTGAAGAACTATTTTATAATTGTATTTTTATCTTTATCTTCACTTGTAAACTTGGTGATATATAAACCAAGTAGCAGCTAGTAATTAGATGTGAATTTTCCAGAGCTGTTTAGAAAAACATAGAGAGAAAATCATCTAGTTTGTACTAGAAAGCAGCTGTGATCAATTCTTTGTATCACAGATTTTCTGAAATATACATCTCTGGTGGAACAACAAATCCACTAGAAAAGTTTTTAAAGCCTTTGTGTTATTTACATTTGTATCTTGAATATACATCTGTCTGCACCTGCTCAAAGCAATTCACACATAATTGTTCATCATACACTTAACTTTTGAAATTGCTCAAAACTTGAAAAAGTTTTGAGATTTACATTCAACCCCCTTCTGTAAATCTCTTTGTTAGTTCCTTGGGAATAACAGTAACCATGGTTACTTTCTTACCATGGTTAGTTAGTGCGTTACGTTTATTTAATCGTTTACGCGTTCACTCGGTCGCTTAAACATTTTCGTAATACTACCTCGTAAATGGTTCGCGACGTAATTCCTTTCATATTTATTTCTTATGTTTTGAATTATCATATTTGGATATAAATCCGTAGGGTTTTAATTTTGTAATTATATTGTGATTCCCGTAATCCTCGATGATTCGTAAATATGGTCGTTTTTCAAAGTTCATTTTCTTCAAAAACTAATAGCGTTTACATACACTCATTTGGTACGTATAATCATAATATCAACTCTGAAACTTATTTTCTCATGCACTACATAGTGTGGGCTAAAATGTTTTTCCCCATCCGTCAGGGTTACTATTCATTAAACATTTTACAAGGTCTCAAAAATTCGAGTTATTACAAATATCTCTTCTACTTTTTATTGAATCCATTTCACCTTCACTAGCCACCGAAAACTTCGTTTATCATTGCATACCATTTTATTCGTAACTCTAACTCTAGTGCTGGCATCTCGTACTATCTTTGATATTTTCATCGTTGTCCTTGATGTCGTAGTTACCACCGATCGACGCAATTCGACGTTCAGTCCGTACATAAGGTCGTATCTCCTTTTTGACTTTAATTATAACTAATAAGGTCGATATGTTGATCCTTGCGCGGCGCCCAAAAATGATAAGAAGCTCCTCGCTACAGTGGTGCCTTTAAACTTACGATGTTGGCTCTTCCTTAGCTTCACTCAACTTGTTGCCTCCAGCCTGGAGCTTAACCTACTACGCATTTCTAAGTTGGCTCATACTAAAACTTTTCTATCTTTCCTTATACAAAATTCTTACAGAAATCCATCACATTTTCCTTTAAAACCATATGAAAAGTAGGGTAATTTACCCAATTTCCATCGAGCTGTCGACTCTTCACAACTATAGGATCTGGAAAATCAATATATCTATAGTGTCAATATATTCGCCTTCCACTTACCTTAATAATATCCTACCTTACTAATCCATATCGGGTCTGCTAATCTTAATTCACACTCAACTCAAACTCAAAATGAGTATACTTAGGGTCTTCCTTATCTAATATGACCTGTCAATCCTATCTTACATCCACCTATTCTTATTTCAGGGACCAATAAACTGTAGCTCTGATACCAACTGTAACACCCCCAAATCCGGGATCAGGATTGGGTGTCACTGAACAAATTTAAACAATATAAACCTGTATATTAAAATAAATATACAGATAACCCCTCATTATTCCGGATCGCTTACAGGTTATGGTATGAAACAAGAATCTAACCTTCTAAAATTTCAATATCTAAATACAATTTTATTACCTCTTTACTAACTTCCTCGCATTGCTCACTCTAACACCTCCAAATCCCCTTCAGCTGGAATCTCTTCACTTTTGCTGACTATTGAAAGCTATTCACTTTTGCCCTCATTTGATACTGAAAGAAATAGGATTTTACAAAGCAAGAGTGAGCCAAAAATGCCCATCAAGTATCATAAATGGTTTCCAGGTATTAGATCAAAGAAACTTCTGGAAACGATTTTTGAATGATTTCAAAACATCTTTATTTATTTAAAACAGTTGAGCGAATAAAACATCGACCCTCATTGGCCTTTAATCATAAATCACATTTTTCTGTAAAAGAACAGTGAACGTTTCACTGATTCATCTCTTTGAAACAAATCTTTGTTTGATTTTGTAATCATAAACTATTCAAGAAGGAATACCGTTAATGGCGATCAACAATAAATTAGACTAGACACTAGAAACCAACATATCCACTATAACCTACTGATCAATCAGGATATAGTACGGATCTATACCCAACTGCATAGACCCAACCAACATATGGGGGCACCCAGGAAACTATGGCCTAATAATCAAAGGACCAGCCATCTCTGGCCCTTAGGGTCCTGTTCATTCCTGGCCCTCGTCATAACCATCCAGTCCATGGAGTATTTTGATGTCAAATCATTTTTATTTCAAAACATTTTGATTCCGGGTTCGCAAATAACCCAAACTAATGGGTATTTGCTCAAGAGATCAATCGATAATCAAGGAACAAGATCAAAAGGCACTTGCATAAATAAGAGTAATTGCAGCGAAATATAAAAACATTTAACTATTCTGAACTTAGAATAGGAACGAAGAAATATTTACAGTATTTTAGAAGAAAGGTTAGGAATACTTGCCTCTATTGAGAATCCCTCTGATCTTTAACTATCTGCCATATTACTCAGTCTTGATGTATCTGTATTTCCATTGATATGCCACTTGACCTTTCCTATCATTCACCATTTCAGGTTTATCTCTATTCTGAATCCACTCTTTTCAATACTATACGTAATCAAGCTTTACTTTTACAATCTCTGTCTGTCTTTGAATGCCTCGCACTATGTGTATCTATCATAAAAGATACCATTTAATTAACTAACAATATATAATTGTCTAGTCTATACGTTTATCCTTATCGTCTACACGCCTGATAATAACAGATTAGGATCATCTTTAATCTTATAAAGTTTAATAGACACTATGTGCTTTAATGGAGCTCCCGTAAACACTCTGTTGAAAGCTGAAGAAGATAACTAAAATGAATTGTATTCATTTTGCTGCATATGTAGACTTTCAATTCCATTGGACATGTGGCATTTATGTGTCCACACAAATCTTAGAATTGTTGTATTTGTTCCACTGGAAAATCACCCAAATGTTCTATGGCGACTGGTGCATTCCTTGACTTCTTCTCTATGGCGAGTAGTGTTCCTCCTTGTACAGAGACTTCTATGGCAACCAGTGTTCATCCTTGTACAGAGACTTCTATGGCGACCAGTGTTCCCCTTGTACAAGGGATCTATGGCGACCACAGAGTTCTCCCTGTACAAGGGCTCTATAGCGACTAGAGTTCCCTATACAAGGGCTCTATGGCAACTAGAGTTCCCTGTACAAGGGCTCTATGGCAACTAAAGTTCCTTGATGGGAAGCTCTATGGCGACCACAGAGCTGCCTTGGTGGAAAGCTCTATGGCGACCATGGATGCTCTTTCTTCTCTCTCTTGTGGCGACCACATGGGCTTCTCTAGTAGTCCTTACCCTTCTATGGCGACCAGAGTGGTAAGTTCTCTGCCTTAGAATGTTTTTTCTTCTGTTTTGCCATTCTTCACTATATCAACACTTTCTTCTATAACTGAATTAAAATCCCTTCTTGAATACTGATGTTTGGTGTACTGGTCTGGTTCACAAACAACTAGCATTGAGAGAACCTAATTCAGTTTATCTTATGTTTCCCAGCTGATACAGATTGGTGAATATCCATTGCTTCTTTCACTGAACTCTTGATCTGCAACACTTGAAGTCAATTGATGTAACTGATGATTAAAGTCCTTTGATGTCTTATTCTTCATGGCTGCTTGAACATGTTAATGAACTTCTTCCCATGAACTGTTTGAGGACTTAAATAGTCAATTGCATCTTTTAGTTCTTTGTGTTTATCTTGTCTTCACATGTAGGGTTCCTGTGCTGCATAATTTAATATATATGTATCTGTTGTGTTACAAGTGGATTTATAGTTCCTCGATTACAAATTATGTTACATTATGCTTTACATTTATGTACTTCCATATTGGGTTTATTCAGGTCTCAGTGAAGGTATGTCAGCTTGCATTATCTCAGCTTCTGGGACGCTTGGCCCCCTTTGAATCTCTAGAGGTATTACACCCAGTAAGGTATCATCTCTCTGTTACCCAACTTAGCTAAGGCGTCCTCCTAAAAGTTATTGTCTCGCGGTAGCTGTTATAATTTCACTTCTTTGAAATAACCAATCAATTCCCGAGCACATTTCATGCATAGCTCTATGCAGGAACCCCATGCTTGAAAACCTTCTGTATTCTAATCGACCACTAACATTGAATGTAATATCTGGGATATATCGTGTAATTATTTTTGCTAATAAATAATTATTATATGTGTTCAGTATCTATTCTGTGAATTATTTGTTAAGTGTTAAAGGTGTTTGGATGTTTAAAAAATAATATTAATTGAGTATTTTAATTTTTATATGTCCAAAATAAAATATAGATAATTGTCATATCTTCCTAATTATTTTTATGATGATTTATGATTTTATAGGATTCATATGAATTTTATAAAATCTTTTTCCGAGTATTTAAAAACTATTTTTATAAAATCGGAAACCAACCGACGTCATTGGTTTTTACGTTTTTAGAACCCGAAACTCTTCCGAGAACTTCTTCCTAACCTAATTGCAATATTCCGAGCATTTCCATATTTCGACTTTTTCGATCCGGAGTACGGTTTGTCCTATGCGGGTCCCGGCGCAACATTTTCGATACATTATTCGTTTCAGTAAATCGATAAAACTCGTATTTTTGATAAACGGGATCTTTTTATTAAATTATCACAATTATCACCTCGTAATACGTGTCACCAGGCGCTGAGACCAAGACCGCAGTACAAATTGTACTGATTTGGATAATTATCTCGAAAATCAGTACCGTTTGGATCAGTTTTTATAAATAAACGTACCGTTTTATATCCGGAATGATCCAACGGGATACTAATTTCCCGTAATTATAAATAGCCTCTACCGTATTTTATTTTATACTGGAAATCATTTGCAAACAGTATTTACAGAATTTTTACAGAGAAAATACTATAATTCTATTTTGTTCTTCGTAATCAAACACAAATCGGAGGTGTTATCGATATCCGATTTTGGCGTTCATATACTCAAAACGAAGCTACTGAAATCTAGAATCCAAATATTTCATCAATTTCAACCCGGAAACATCAGGTAATTTCCTATTTAATTATTTATATTTGAATTTCTTGGTATTTAAATTATGAATTTTTGTTCAAGAGATTGTTTGTATGATTTGATGATTGTATGTTGTAGAGCTTGTTTTCCTGATCATTTTGGTATGTCATATGAACGATTTGGAGTTCAATAACATGTTCAAACTAGGGTCTGATTCTCGAATTGAATAATTAGGGTTTATATTCGTTTGAATGTTCTTGATTAAAAATTAGGGGTTTCTTATTTAGGGGTTATCAGATGTTCTAAAGGGGTGGGTTTTGTTCCCCTTGAAATTTGCAATTTATGCATATATAGCATGTTGTCAAACGATTTCTGAAAAGCACGGAGTTGTCTTTTGAAGCTTTCGCCGGATTTTATGAACTTTTAGCCGGATTTGAATTCCAGGCAGCGTTTGAATTTATGGTGAGTTGATTTGAGTTCCTGGAGTAGAATTGAATGAAAACCCCATGAGAACCAAGTCCAGCAACCCTGTTTTTGTCGAAATCGAGTCTTGCCGGATTATTTTCCGGCCACCGGATTCTGCAGTTCGTCCGGCGGGTTCTTCAGTTGTCGGGTGACCCGTTCGGGTCGATTTTGACCCAGGGATTGACCCGGTTTCGATCCATTGTTGTTCTAAAAATTTTCTGAAATGCTGTTCTTGCACTTTAACCCCTGAAGTTTCTAGAACTTTACAAATTCTGGAGTCTTGTTTTGCATTCTTTCAAATTTCGGATTTCTTTTTATAAATTATTTTCAAAATTGTTTTTCATTTCAAAAAAATCCGAAAATGATTATTTTAATTCCAAAAATTATTATTTTTAATTCAAAAATAAATCTGAATTAATTAGTTAATTAATTTCAGTTAATTTTTAATTGATTAATTGGTCAATTAATTAAAAAAATAATTGATTAATTGATTTAATTAATTGTTAATTGATTTTAATTAATTTTTTAATTAGATTTAATTACTTGAAAATGATTTAAAAATTTTAAAAAATAGTTTCGAGCTTTAGAATATTATTTTAAATTGTTTTCAAGGCTCGATAATTATTATAAAATTGTTTTGAAGCCAGATTTGGCTGACTGAACCCTGTTTATTACTTTAAAATTGATCCAACGACCCGTTTTAATTCCAAAAAATGTTTTAAAAATCATTTTGAATACTCGAAAGCCTGTTTAACCCGAGACTCCTTTATAAATGATATGTCATTGATTATTTGACGTGTTACATGCTATATGTGACGTGTTGGTTGATTGTCGGTCTATATATTCGATATTTACTTGTTTATAGCGTAACTTTCAATCCGTTAATCGGATTTGGGTGAGACGAAGGGTAGATAGAAGTGTATGTCGAATAGAATCGTATGAGTTAAATATTGATAAATACTTATGATACCTAGCAGAGTAAGCAAGGCGTAGGAAAGGGAAGCAGGTGATCAGAAAATGGAATCGACATGTAGAAAATACAGCAAGTGGTCAGAAAATAGAATCGAGGCATAGGAAAAGTAGACGAGTTGTTGTTGAAGATAATCATTTGACGAATACAAGTAAAATTGGAATCGATTGTGATAAGGCAAGTACTTCTAAACCTCTTCCAGGATATAATGCAAATGTTTCTAAATTTTCTCGTGAAATAATGTTAAGTATTCAAAATAGCTATGTCTTATATTGTAAGTACTTTGAATCATTCAGCCTTGAACCTGAGCCACAACATTTGATCTTTGAGTCGTAAGCCTTATTCTTTGTGAACCATTTCTTGTTGATTTACCAGATACTAAACTACACAAACACGATACTGCTCCACAAATATATATACTAAACCAACATTTGATCTTTGAGTCATAAGCCTTATTCGTTTGATCATTGTTTAACCTCAGTTATTATTATTGTGACTTGCTGAGCTAGTTAGCTCACTCTTGCGAATTTTTTTTTTATATATATACTTTATAGTTAAGAAGGATATGGATGATAGTGAAGTTCCCCAGTCCAAAGTGCGAGCTAGGATTCCAGATTATGTTGGATCGAGCTAGCAGGAGCTTATTACGGTAGTGAGATCGTAAGATTGTAAAAATAATTTCATTATCAGTGTAAGTTAAATTAGTTGGGATTTGGTAAGTTGTAATAAAAGTTAAAGTGGTGGCTTGTTTTCATACTTTAACCTGTTGCGATCCGTGGTTATGTAAAACAGGGTTATTGCAAATAATATTTCATATACAGGTTTATATATTATGTATGTGTTGTGGACCCCAAACTTCTGACCCGGGTTTGGAGGACGTCACAGGTTGGTATCAGAGCTACAGGTTATAAGTCACTGAAACAAGCCTAGATTGTCGGGATTGGGTAGAGGGTTAGGATTAGGAATAGGAAATAGAAAGATAAGTCATCGTGAAGTTGAGTGCGACTGTATAGTAAGTCTCCGGCATGGTTCGTGTTGCGATTCGGGATTTTTAACTAGCGACGTGATATCCAGGCAATGGCAATGGCAGATCCTGATTTCCCTGCATCAACTGATCGTTTGGAGCTTTCCGTTTAAGGATCGTCATCTTCTCCCAGATTCGATTTGTGCCTTGTTCCTCCATCAGTATTAATGGTATTACCTTCTGTTATGACAGTTGCGCCTCTCCAAGTTATTCAACACTATTCTATCATCTCTTGATATGAGACTACCTATTCAAGAACCTTCATCTGCTTATTCTTGTTCTTTTGAACATTCAATGTGAATGTATCTTTTCTGTTTACTCTACACCATATTCTATATCCTCAGTTTAAAAACCTTTCTAATAAAATAACAACATTTGCGAGAAGGGATACGATAGCTACAGTAAATGGTAAGTACATGAGATGTTAATAAAGGTGAGAAGGAGTTTAAAAAGAAGATTCACGTGTCTCGGAGGTTGGCTTCTACCAGATTAAATGGGGCCAATAGAGAATAGACTACCCTTGATTAGTTGTGGATTGGACTAGAGGAATTTTGAAAGAATTAGAAAAAAAGGAGTATAGATCTGGAATTTTCGTAGAATTAGATGATGGTGCTATGGTAAATGTGATATATAAATAGTAATGTGACGTGACATAAACAAACTTTGTTTTATTAAATAGACTTGTTGGCTGTTGGATAGACCTGTTCCACTTAATGATTACAAAGATGATGATAGGCGTACTACCAGTATGGGAGCTTTGAAATGAAGCCACGAATAGGACAATGCGCAACGACAGCTGAAGTTTTCATCGATTAAGGAAGGTAATAGACCCAAGGAAGGAAAGGAGATAAATGTAAGTGAATGGACCTTTATGTGATTGTTTCTCTAATTTGGTATCTGGTTATAGGAAGGACAACAACCAACTCATATAGTAAGGACAACTAGATGTGTGATTTTCAAAAATTTTAAACAAGTTTTCGAAAAAGACTTTTCCTTACAAATTTCTAAAAACCTTTTTGGAATAAAATAAGTTTTAAACATTGGTTGTCAAGTTACTACTTGAGTTTCTTGTTTGTTAAAAGACCCGGATTACCTGGAAGGATGATGTATCAGACTTAGTATTGCTAATTCGGGAACACGAGGTAACCTGTGATTATGAAGAAGTTGATTATTCCTAATAGTAAGGTGCAAGTATTGTTTGATAAGATTAACAACAGAACCAGCGTACGGAGTAACTATTCATCCAATTACTGGGATTATCAGAGTTCAAGGAATTCATTGATTTAACGGAAGCCTGAGTATGACCAAAGAAGATTGGGAAGATTTCCAGGCGTTTCTAAAAGAAGAATATTATTAATAAAAGGATCATTATGTTGAATGATTCATGGTTATTTTAAATTAAAAAGAAGAAAATCAAGGTTATCTGATAAGAACGCCATTATGATCGAATTGTTAAAGTATTATACGTGTAGATGCGATGTTACAGATGCGAGACTTAACAAGTAAGAATCTACCATAATGCTTAGTTGCGAAGACATTTTAGCATACTTCTAAAGTTGTTATATGACACAATTGGGATATCATCGATCAAACTCAAAAGATGAATACCAGCAAAATGTGGATGGTGATCAATAGTATCACTTTTATCCTCAACATTACAGCGTATATTTCTTTTTAGTTCCTAAAAATGTATGAACTCCTTTTCTTAATAAATTCTTTCTAATGATATCAAAACGGAGGATTTTGTATTCTTTCTAAATTTAATTATTCCCCTCAAGTTTTGCTTTCTGATCGGGACAAACTGTGTTATGTTGAGACCCTTTGTCAGAATAACGAAGAGTCGGGTGGGACGCCACCTAATCATGTGTTGTATGCCATACGGTATGAAAGACTGGCCATCTTAAGTACCAATATGGTTGTCTCATTCATATTCAAATCATTACTTCTTCTTTCTTTTCAACTTTAAGTTTATTAAAATTGTGAATCCTTCTAGTTGTTTCGTCGTACAGTTGTCCTTTGTGAGGGCTCTTCAAATAAAAGACAGTGTATTAGAAACCAAGCGGGCAAAGTCCCATCTACCTCTTATGCATGGAAAAACAACAAGGGCATATGGTGAGAACTACAAATCACTAACCCTAGCCAGGGATGCACTAAGAGTCAAGGGGATCTACTTCAATAAGGAATACGTCTCCGAGAACGATAATTTGCGATTTTCCTGAGAAATGTGTTATTTAGAATATAAATATGATGACGTGGATGATTATTACGGATACCTTATGCGTTAAAGTATTGAAAGATGTGGGAGCAATTTGATCGTATATCTCTCAAGGTTTTATTGATAAGATGAATTACCCTGTCAAATTAATAAGATTATGATTAAAGGACTAGCAAATTAAGAACGTGCAATTATTGAATAAGTAAGTACCAATGGCGAAATTGATATTTCTGGTAATAGGTTATGAAAAATTGATATCATTTGAGATAAGAGGATTTGACATTATTCTAAGGAGTGGATTAACTATTCAAGTGTGGTGCCAGGTAGACCGTCGTGATGAAAGATAGTTCTAAAGATGCCAAGTAAGAACATGAAGAAGTTTAGAGAACAGAGGAGGGTAAAGAACTTGTTAAGAATGATTTAAGATTACAATGAACAAAATATAAGTGTTATGGCAATTATAAATAAGAGTCAGGAGCAAACCGAACTTGAAGATTTTACAGTCTCAAGATATGTTTCCAGACGAGTTACCAATATTTTCTTTAGATAAAGAAGATGAGATTATGATTGAGTTAGTACCTGAAATGAAGCCAATGTCCAAAGTCCCGCACAGAATGGCACCAGGTAAAATAAAGAAGTTACCAGATCGAACGCAGGAGATAATTAGAAGAGAAAGCAATTGGACCTAGTGTACCCCCTAAAGTGCACCGGCACGATTTGTTAATAAGAAAAATGGAAGTGTGAGATTATATGTTGACTAGCGAAAGCTTAACATGGTTACTCTCAAGAGCAGATATCTGTTACCTCACCAATGATTTGTTTGACCAAATGAAGGAAGCAAAGTATTTTCATAAGATTAATTTAAGACTGGGTATATTACCAAGTGAAGATTGAACTTATGGACATACCAAAGATAATTTTCAAAACTCAGTACTGTTGTTATAAAATTCTAGAAATGTTAGTTGGTTGAACTGATATACCGGTGATATTTAAATTTGATGAGTAAAATCTTGAAGGAGGAATCTGGATAAGATGTATTTGTGTTACTTAAGAAGAACTATGAAACCTATACAATGGTAGCTGATGAGTCAAAGAAGAAAGAAGCGGTATGAAAAGTTTACCAGGTGAAAACGTTAATGGCAAGAAGTATAATTCTTAGCATAGATAGTCAGTGAGGAGGAAACAAAAGGGGATTCGACAGAAAAATTTAAAAATAGTATGAATATAGAAAGACAAGAGCACCAACAAAAGTAAGAAGATTTATTATTAGCCGGTTATTATCGGAAATTGGTTCAAGATTTCTTAAAAGTTGCAGTACCTTTGACGAAGTTAGTCAGGAAAAGCAAGAAGCTTTTATAAAGTGGAGATGGATGAAGAAAGTTTTACGAAGTTAAATGAAAGAATGGTTACGACATCTGTCTTATCAATTGGAAAATATCAAGGAGATTTGATAGTTCATAGTAATGCTTCTCATAATGGAATCGGATATGTGTCGATGCGGCATAATAAAGTATTGTATATGCCTCCAGACAACCAAAACCTTATGAGCAGAAGTATCCTACTCATAATTTGGGACTAGCAGTAATAATATTCGCTTTGAGAAAGATTGGGAAATATGATATGTATGGAGAAAGGTGTAAGATCTATACGGACCATAAGAGTTTGAAGTATGAACTCTCGAGGAAAAGCAACTGCAGTGGCAAGAGATAAGTAAGAAAGAGAAAGAATAAACCTAGAGACTATACCAGAAGAATTATTTATGGAATTCTAGAAGCTGGAATTGGAAGTCAGGGTTCATGATCTAAAGGAGTAAGAATGTATAAGTATGACTTTTTAGTCGGAATTGTTAGAAAAGATAAAGAAATGTCAGGAAAATGTAATGTATCAAGATATAAATCATTTGGTAGGTGAATAATTGTGTACGCAAAAGGATGATCAAGGTATTTTTAGGTGTTCTTCTAGAATTTGGATTCCACCAGTGACGGAATTGAAGAATGAAATTTTACAGGAAACTCATAATTCAAGGTATTCAATCCATCCAGGAAGTACCAAAATGTACAGAGATTTAAAGGAGAATTATTGGTGGCCAGATATGAAGAGGGAAATTGCAGAATGGGTTAGCAAATATTACATATGTCAGAGAGTTAAAGCAGAGCATCAGAGACTAAGTGGATTGCTACAGCCATTGGAGATTCCAGAGTGAAAGTGGGAACATATTGCCATGGATTTCATACTTGGATTACCAAGGACAAAAGCCAATCATAATGCCATATGGGTTATAGTGGATCGACTTACCAAGTCAGCTCATTATCTGCCTATCAATGAAAGATTTTCGCTAGACAAGTTAGTCCATATGTACCTAAAGGAAATTGTAGTTCGTCGTGGAGTTCCAGTATCTATTGTATCTGATCGAGATCCAAGATTTAATTCAATATTTTGGAAGAGTTTCAAGAATGTTTGGGAACGAGACTGAATATGAGTACACCTTAACATCCACAGATGGACGGCCAGAGTGAAAGAACGATCCGGACAATCGAAGACATGTTACGTGTTTGTGCTATTGATTTCAAGGGAAGTTGGGACAAGCATTTACCCCTAGTAGAATTTTCTTATAACAACAGTTATCACGCCAGTATTGGGATGCCACCCTATGAAGCCCTTTATGGACGCAAATGTAGATCTCCAGTGTATTGGGACGAAGTAAGGAACGCAAATATTTGGACCTGAATTAGTATAATAGTCAAAGGAAGTATGCAGATCAATCAAAGAAAAATAAGGAATTCGAAGAAGGGAATTTGATATTACTGAAAGTATCACCGTGGAAGGGATTGACAAGATTTGGAAAGAAAGGGAAAAATGAGCCCAAGACATGTTGGACCTTTTTGAGATTTTAGAGCGCGTTGGCAAAGTAGCTTACGAGTTGGCGTTACCTCCGCACATGGAGCACATTCACAATATTTTCACGTATCGATGCTTAAGAAGTATAATCCAGACTCCAAGCATGTAATAGAGTAGGAGCCAATAAAGCTCCAGGCAGATTTGTCATATGTAGAGAGTCCGATAGAGATTTTAGAAGGAAGAGAGAAAGTATTGAGAAATAAAGTGGTAAAGTTAGTAAGAGTATTGTGGAAAACCCAAAGGTTGAAGAGTCAACTTGGGAGTTAGGAAGTGATATGAAAGAAAAGTACCCTCATTTATTTTCTTAGGAGATTCTGAGGACAGAATCCTTTTAAGGGGAGAAGGATGTAATATCCGGGATATATCGTGTAATTATTTTTGCTAATAAATAATTATTATATGTGTTCAGTATCTACTCTGTGAATTATTTGTTAAGTGTTAAAGGTGTTTAGATGTTTAAAAAATAATATTAATTGAGTATTTTAATTTTTATATGTCCAAAATAAAATATAGATAATTGTCATATCTTCCTAATTATTTTTATGCTGATTTATGATTTTATAGGAATCATATGGATTTTATAAAATCTTTTTCCGAGTATTTAAAAACTATTTTTATAAAATCGGGAACCAACCGACGTCATTCGTTTTTACGTTTTTAGACCCCGAAACTCTTCCGAGAACTCCTTCCTAACCTAATTGCAATATTCCGAGCATTTTCCATGTTTCGACTTTTTCGATCCGGAGTACGGTTTGTCCTGTGCGGGTCACAGCGCAACATTTTCGATACATTATTCGTTTCGGTAAATCGATAAAATTCGTATTTTTGATAAACGGGATCTTTTTATTAAACTATCACAATTATCACCTCGTAATACGTGTCACCAGGCGCTGAGACCAAGACCGCAGTACAAATTGTACTGATTTGGATAATTATCTCGAAAACAGGTACTGTTTGGATCAGTTTTTATAAATAAACGTACCATTTAATATCCGGAATGATCCAACGGGATACTAATTTCCCGTAATTATAAATAGCCTCTACCGTATATTATTTTGTACCGGAAATCATTTGCAAACAGTATTTACATAATTTTTACAGAGAAAATACTATAATTCTATTTTGTTCTTCGTAATCAAACACAAATTCGGAGGTGTTATCGATATCCGATTTTGGCGTACATATACTCAAAACGAAGCTACTGAAATCTAGAATCCAAATATTTCATCAATTTCAACCCAGAAACATCAGGTAATTTCCTATTTAATTATTTATATTCGAATTTCTTGGTATTTAAATTATGAATTTTTGTTCGAGAGATTGTTTGTATGATTTGATGATTGTATGTTGTAGAGCTTGTTTTCCTGATCATTTTGGTATGTCATATGAACGATTTGGAGTTCAATAACATGTTCAAACTAGGGTCTGATTCTCGAATTGAATAATTAGGGTTTATATTCGTTTGAATGTTCTTGATTAAAAATTAGGGGTTTCTTATTTAGGGGTTATCAGATGTTCTAAAGGGGTGGGTTTTGTTCCCCTTGAAATTTGCAATTTATGCATATATAGCATGTTGTCAAACAATTTCTGAAAAGCACGGAGTTGTCTTTTGAAGCTTTCGCCGGATTTTATGAAATTTTAACCGGATTTTGAATTCCAGACAGCGTTTGAATTTATGGTGAGTTGATTTGAGTTCCTGAAGTAGAATAGAATGAAAACCCCATGAGAAGCAAGTCCAGCAACCCTGTTTTTGTCGAAATCGAGCCTCGCCGGATTATTTTCCGGCCACCGGATTCTGTAGTTGGTCTAGCGGGTTTTTCAGTTGTCGGGTGACCCGTTCGGGTCGATTTTGACCCGGGGATTGACCCGGTTTTGATCCATTGCTGTTCTAAAAATTTTCTGAAATGCTGTTCTTGCACTTTAACCCCTGAAGTTTCCAGAACTTTACAAATTCTGGAGTCCTGTTTTGCATTCTTTCAAATTTCAGATTTCTTTTTATAAATTATTTTCAAAATTATTTTTAATTTCAAAAAAATTCCGAAAATGATTATTTTAATTCCAAAAATTATTATTTTAATTCCAAAAATTATTTTTAATTCAAAAATAAATCTGAATTAATTAGTTAATTAATTTCAGTTAATTTTTAATTAATTAATTGGTCAGTTAATTAAAAAAAATTAATTGATTAATTGATTTAATTAATTGTTAATTGATTTTAATTAATTTTTTTAATTAGATTTAATTACTTGAAATGATTTAAAAATTTCAAAAAATAGTTTTGAGCTTTAAAATATTATTTTAAATTGTTTTCAAGGCTCGATAATTATTATAAAATTATTTTGATGTCAGATTTGGCCGACCGAACCCTGTTTATTACTTTAAAATTGATCCAACGACCCGTTTTAATTCCGAAAAAATGTTTTAAAAATCATTTTGAATACCCGAAAGCATGTTTATAACCCGAGACTCCTTTATAAATGATATGTCATTGATTATTTGACGTGTTACGTGCTATATGTGACGTGTTGGTTGACTGTCGGTCTATATGTTCGATATTTACTTGTTTATAGCGTAACTTTCAATCCGTTAATCGGATTTGGGTGAAATGAAGGGTAGATAGAAGTGTATGTCGAATAGAATCGTATGAGTTAAATATTGATAAATACTTATGATGCCTAGTAGAGTAAGCAAGGCGTAGGAAAGGGAAGCAGGTGATCAGAAAATAGAATCGACATGTAGAAAATATAGCAAGTGGTCAGAAAATAGAATCGAGACATAGGAAAGGTAGACGAGTGGTTGTTGAAGATAATCATTTGACGAATACAAGTGAAATTGGAATCGATTGTGATAAGGCAAGTACTTCTAAACCTCTTCCACAATATAATGCAAATGTTTCTAAATTTTCTCGTGAAATATTGTTAAGTATTCAAAATAGCTCTGTCTTATATTGTAAGTACTTTGAATCATTCAGCCTTGAACTTGAGCCACAACATTTGATCTTTGAGCTGTAAGCCTTATTCTTTGTGAACCATTTCTTGTTGATTTACCAGATACTAAACCACACAAACACGATACTGCTCCACAAATATATATCCATCATATACCAAACACTGGAACAAAATTGTTTAAACATAAAAAAACTTTTATACTCAACCATACCTTGTGACATCAAAGTACTAAAACCTTGTAAAAACCTTATTCATCTAATACCCGATTATCCTACAGGCTCGAGGCCACTTCTTTTATATACTCTGACATACCCTTTTGGTACCCATGAATTTTCACCATGCTTTTATACAAATGTTTTATTGTTATTGATTATGATCCGGTTTTATTAAATTATATTGTTTATCATATTGAACTGCTTTAGAATTGGATAGTTTTCTTTATGTGGACCAGATTCGTGGTCAGACCATATCGATGGTCAAGTTATGCCAATGTGTGCCTTGGATCCAGTTGTTAGAGCAGTGATGTGTGTTTTGCTCGGGGTTAGTGCGTGACTGATCAGCAGCCTAACCTTGGTTTTAAAAACTTAAAATGAATATCCAATTCTATTGGTTGTTTAACAAGAAACTTGATTCCTTTGAATCATCTCGTTTGATCATTGTTTAACCTCAGTTATTATTATTGTGACTTGCTGAGCTAGTTAGCTCACTCTTGCGATTTTTTTTTATATATACTTTACAGTTAAGAAGGATATAGATGATAGTGAAGTTCCCCAGTCCAAAGTGCGAGCTAGGATTCCAGATTATGTTGGATCGAGCTAGCAGGAGCTTATTGCGGTAGTGAGATAGTAAGATTGTAAGAATAATTTCATTATTAGTGTAAGTTAAATTAGTTAGGATTTGGTAAGTTGTAATAAAAGTTAAAGTGGTGGCTTTTTTTCATACTTTAACCTGTTGCGATCCGTGGTTATGTAAAACAGGGGCATTGCAAATAATATTTCATATACAGGTTTATATATTGTGTATGTGTTGTGGACCCCAAACTTCTGACCCGAGTTTGGAGGACGTCACATTGAATCGCTTAAAATATTTAGGTTATCTATCTTCATCTCTACTGCAAGCTTTAATCCAGCAATAATAGCTTCAAATTCAGCATCATTGTTTGTTGTTGAGAAAGCAAAGTGTATTACCCAATGCAGTCGATGCCCTTCCAGACTTATCAACACGAGTCCAACTCCAGCACCTTCATTGTTGACTACTCCATCCACGTATAAGGTCCACCAATGAGAGGGTGTAGTAGGCTCAGGGACATCAGATGACCGAGAGGTAGGGACCAAAGCAATATTATCTTTCTCAAATTTTAATGGAAACTCTAAAATGAAGTCTGCAAGAGTTTGTCCCTTGATAGCACTATGAGGTTTGTATTCCACATAAAATTGTCCCAATGCTATAGCCCACTTTAACATACGCCCTGAGGCCTATGGTTTGTGTAATATTTTTTGTAGAGGATATGCCGTCATGAATTCTATCTTGTGTGCCTGAAAGTAAGGCCTCAGCTTCCGAGAAGCTAGAATCAGTGCGTATACAAACTTATCCATATTTAGATATCGAGTCTCTACATCGATTAATTGCTTACTAACATAGTAGATTGGATATTTTGAGTCCCTTCTTCCTTGACCAAGGCACCACTAACTAAATATTATGAGACGACCAGGAAAAGGATTAACATCTCCTCTTCTTGAGGTTTGACCAACAATGGGGGTGATCCAAGGTGTTCCTTCAATTTCTGAAAAGCCTTTTCGCATTGAGGAGTCCATTCAAACCTCTTACCAAACCCCTTTATAGATTTGAAAAATTCTTTACAATTATCGGACGACTTTGGTACGAATCGATTCAGAGATGTAATTTTACCAAGCAATCTTTGAACTTTTTTAATGGTTTTCGGTGACCTCATGTCCAGAAGAGCCTGTATCTTGGCAGGATTAGCCTCAATTGTGATGCCCTCATTCTCGAGGTTAGGAATGGGGACCCACAACACCAATAAACTAATATAATAACTACATAATATAATAAACTCGAAAACTAACAGGATCTAAACAGGATAAAGTATGAGACAAGATTACAACTACCAACTAGAATATTATTACTACAACCCGGAATATAATTAAAACCAAAGTATTCGATTCTGACTTGGAATCGACAGATAACCCAAAAGTATCTGATTTAGCTAATACACTTCCCACCATCGCTTGCTCACACAACATCTACCTGATCTGGCATCTGAAATCCCACAACACGGTAGGGACCGCCAGGAACGCTCTTGCGAGCGATGCGCCTAAGTCTGGCCATCTTCTTGCTTAACTGCCATGGTTAGATCAAAGCAAATAAATGAGCAAAGACGCTCAGCAAGCAACTATATAGCAGTTCAAAATATCAACATAATCAACATTATTTGAGGCATTCTATCTCAGAATAAAACTAAGCTAGGTGGCAGTATTCTATTAATGGCTAGGTAACGGTTCTGGAAATGGTTCATGGGCTTTCAAGATTCAAAGTTGAGGGAAAGTCGACATCCATCACAATCAATAAAGGGGTTCTCAGGGAGTTTCTCATTTTAAAGGAATCAGTCATTTAAGCTTCGAGAATCAATAACAAACTGAAGTGATAGGGTTCTCGATCAAAATTTCACAACTTTAAAGAGGGTACAATTCAATCTATTTTATTTCGAGTAAAAGAAGAAAACTGCTTAATCAAAGATATAAATTTCCTCTTTTATATAATATTAAAGAACCCTCTATTGGAATATCCATCTTTTAAATGTAATACGGGTGATCAGCCCGTCCCAACCTCCATCCAGTCATTAAGGTACCTATGGCATTATTTCAGCCTTATATTGGACCAGCCTTGCTAGCCTTTTATATGACTAGACTAGTCCCACTAGCCTCTTATGTCTCTATCCAATTTTCAAGGAATTCATTTGGAAAACCTTTGTGTTGGAATACAAGAAAGTTTATCTAAATTAAGTTTTAACATTACCGATAAGTGAAATCATTTGGACTCTTTCAAGTCCAAAGTCATTCTTACGTCCAATTTAAGAATTCAAGGGAAGTGAAAAATTCGAAAGTAAGCAGGGATCATAAGTTAAAGATATTAATCAAATGTTAAACAGGGTGTATAGGGTCGCAATAAGGATACTTCCAAAGAACGATGCATAACAAGGCATAAGGGATTATCAGGGAATCTCGGTTAACAAGATGTAACATATGAAAAGTTCATAAAGACTTTATCAGGGTCAAGGGATCATAAGTTACCAAAATATAAAGATATGGTGTACGTGCTTGAAGCAAAGGGGTTACTATTAGGGTTCGTCATAAGGATTGAGAACAGGTTTATCGCAATGATCAATAACGTGGTTTTCATAAGAATCAATAACAAGTTTTACAAGAACCTTTACTCTATCATGGCATCAACAATAATCTTTATGTAATCAATTCATAATAGAAGGCAGAGTTACTTATCTCAAAAAGCTTTCCTGTTTAATGGAACCTGAGTTACTGCCAACTAAGATTTCCTTCCCTTTACTAGCCCGAATGCATCTGCTAACCAAATCTACAATACAAAATAGAACCCTAATTAGATATTTAATCAATTCCCGATATTTCTCAGAATGTCTAACTTCTACCCCAATCGCAATAAAAATTTATCTTTTATACGCATACATACACGTTGCACATAATAAGATATAGTCTTATACTCTTTATATCACCAACTATCTCAAAGCTTTACACTTAGTAAATAATCACCGATTCGAATAACTCGATACCATATACAACCTATTCACTAACTCATCGAGAGTCGGACTTGACGTACTTGGAATTACTCTTACCTTTCTAATACAATCAACCACATTAATCAATCAAATATTTATAATCACTCAAATATCAATCATTCTTGATAAACAACTTATTCCCCATTTCTTTTATCCAAAAATTCGAACCAAAGCAACATGATAAATCAAATAAAAACAACATGTAACCACTTAACATTAACATGCATACTTTTAGATAAAAACCAAACCTACTTTGACTTAATACCCATGAACAAAATCATACCAATTGTATATATCACATAATTTGAACCAAATTCCTTAGACCTAGAGTTCCATTCGGTTTTTCAAACCAAAATCAACATGTATTTAGAATTTCTACTAATCAATTGCTCAATCTTAAGCCAAATACCAATTTAAATTACTCTTAGTAAACTAGACTCTAGAATTCTAGAAAAATCCATAAACAAGCACATGCATGCAACCACTAATCTAGAATCATCCAAACGAATCATCAACAAACACGTAATCAAACTTAAAAATGCCATATAATCAAAATCGTGAATCACAACAAATCAACCAAATATTTCAAACCATTTTCTTTTTAAAACTAAAGCATCATTCGGCTTTTTCAACCAAAACAACATGCAACTAATCAAATCAACACGCAAGGTCAAAATATCAAGATTTAAATTTAATCTCATCAAACTCTAATGATCAACAATCATTTAAATCAATTCCTTTAAAAACCAAAGCTAAACACGAGTTTTTCAAACTAAAAATCAACATGCATGCAAGGATACAGGTTTAAAACAAATAGTTTGTGGAATTCTCAGACTCATGTACATCATTGTCCCTGTCGGCTCGCCAGAGATTCACCGCCGACGGCAGCAAAACACGGTGGTGCCCCGTTTCAGGGTTTTCAATCAAAGATCCACCATGAATCGGTTTTAACTCTACAACAAGCATGCAATCACAGAATCAATCATCAAAGATCATAAGAATCAAATCCCCTTTTAATCTCACCAAAACCGAACCAAAAGAACCAAACAACCCAACTTGGGGTTTTCCAAAAACTCAAATATAACTACATGCATCTATATATATATATATAAAGGAAGCAAAACCCTCCATAAACATGGGTTTAAAATCGAAAATAGAAGAGAAATGAGGGAGAAAGAGAATACTGAGAGAGAGAGAAATGTTCGAGAGTGAGAGAGAAACAATCCGGGGAGGAAGAAAGAAAAGAGAGAAAAAGATGGTGGGTATATATATTTCTGGCAGGGGAAATTTTGTCCTTGCACAAATATAAACAATTTTTTGATTTCCTTTTATGCAGAAAACTTTATCCTTGCATTTAAATAATAATAAAAATCTGCTTTTATAAACAAAAGATGCCACAAATATATTTTAAATTAAAGAATATACAATTAGTTCTCTCCCCATATTTTTGGATTAATTTTTGAGCGAATGAATTAATTTTTATGGATTTTACAAATAAATCCCAAATAATAGAAATAAGCTCCATAAAATTATTTAAAAATATCAGAACATTCAAACAATTCTAGCTATCATTTTTAAAAAGTCCCTTGGATTATTTTAGAGATAACAAAACAAATTGCACACTTGATCGTATTTTAATAATTTACTAAAAATATATAAGGACCAATAAATCCCTATTTAAATCAAATAAATCCTTTTGAAAATATTTAAAAGCTCACGAATTCACAAATTTACACACGTAATCACAAATAACACATATTCACATAATGATAGTCACCACAATCATCCATACACCTTAGCACATAATCCACTTTTAATCCATCTTTTGAATAATGGGTCCCGTTCTACTTGACGGCCTGACAATCACAGCTTAAGCCCTTAGCTGACTCGTCAAACTGGAATGAGACTTTGCCTGTTCCATAATACTATTGCACAAAAATTTCCTTTAAACCATAAAATTATATAACTTAATATCTTATACCCAAAATTCCACATAATGCACAATTATGACATGAAACTATATTTTATTCGAATACATATATTGCGAAATCCCAGTCGTTACATCAATCCCTCGGTGATTAACCATGAAGCCTAAAAACTTTCTTGACTCCACCCCAAAACACACTTCTAGGGGTTGAGCATCATGCAAAATTTTCTCAATATCTAAAACATCTCATCAAATGCTTGATGTGATCTATAGCTACCTTCGATTTTACCAAAATATCATCCATATAGACCTCAATTTTTTCCCAATTTGATCTTTGAACATCTTATTTACCAGCCTTTAGTAAGTGACTCCTGCATTAAGCAATCCAAAGAGCATGCCAATGTAACAATAGAGCCCCATAGTTATAAATAAAGAAGTATCCTTTTGATCTGGTCCACACATAAGAATTTTATTATACCCTGAATAAGCATCCATATATCTCAAGAGTGCGTGTCCACCGTAGCATCAACTAACTGCTGGTCAATTCGAGGAAGAGGGAAGTTGTCCTTTGGGAAAGCCTTATTCAGGCCCGTGAGGTCCATACAAACTTTTCATTTATAACAAGTACTAGATTTTCTAGCCACTTCAAGAAGAAAGATTCTTTCACCAAACCAACCTTTAAGAGTTGATCCACCTATTTCTTTAAAGTTGTAGCCTTTTCCCCACTTACTAGCAGACATTTTTGTCTTATTCCTGTCCTCGTAAAGTTTATATTGAGCCGGTGACACATGAACTGAGGATCAATTCCTACCATATCAGCATGACTCCATGAAAATACATTAATATTGCCTTTTAAAAATTTAATGAGTCTATCTCTTAGCCCGTGCTCTAACTTGGTTCCCACATATAGCATACATTTGAGTGATCTAGTTGATCAACTAAAATTGAAAGGGTACCTTCGGTTGGAGACATATTTTTTTATCAAATTCAGGTAATCTTGGATCAAAATCAAACTCAATCTCCTTTATTTTGCTGGACTCACCAACTTCTGTTATAATGAGAGGACGCTCCTCGGTTATGCAATGAGTCTATAAGGTGGAAGATGCCTACCTGAGAGATTGTCTTCTTGCATTACATATTTTCTTTTCCTAGCTTTTAAAAGATATCATTCATCTCATCATCACTTACCTCCTAACCTATTCCTTCTTGGAAAAAATTAAGCTTTGTTGAAGTTAATGGACCTTGCACCATCAGAACCGTAGGACATTCTTTTGACGTAAGTGTTTCTGGATAAATACTTCCAGTATGAACTATTTTGTCAAAGCAAGGTTGTCCATAGAATTAACTGAAGTAAACAGCCCTTAGAGGTGCTTCCAACAGGAGAACCAGTGATTTGGTTGCTGATATAATTTCACCTTATTTTAGTATGTCATCATTCTCAAGAAACTCCACCGTGTATACCATATTGATTATAGTCATGGGTCCAAAAAAGCTCTGTGCCTCTTTAGCATTCTCCTCATTAAAGTCTAACATTTCGGAATCATAAGTACCAGAGGAACTAGCTCTAGATACAGATTTGATCATCTTTCCATAACAATCTCGAGAATCGTATTGGCATACTATAACACATCCAATATTGTTTGGGGTAGGGAACTTCAAAGTAAGGTGATGGATGGATGTAATGATCCTCATCTCATTTAGTACATGCCTTCCAAATAGCACATTGTAATAAGAAGGTTGATCAATTACCATGAACTCAAAAATTTGAGTGGCTAAAAGGGGCTCCTCACCTAATGTTAGTGGAAATCTGATGACCCCTTTACCCGTATAGCATCACCTGTAAATTCGTAAACATGTGTGGTTCGTGATCCCAAACCCTTATCCAGAAATCCCATCTTTTTGTAAGTGCTATAATAGAGGATATTTACAGAACTCACATTGTCAACGAACACTCAATGGACATTCCTTGAGCCGAGTATTTCCTTAATCATGAGGACATCACTATGTGAATGATGCACCTATCTGGCATCATCCTATGAAAAGATTATCTGAACATATTCTCATTTGAATATTTTAGGTGGTCTCTCAGTAAAGTGGTTGATGTTAGTGAGAGGAAGTTCTTTTGCCTTCCAAATATATCTCTCCAATGTGTTTCTTCCTTGTCCTCCTATATGAGGCCCATCAAAAATGGAGTGGACACTTTCTTCTCTAACAAGAGGAATTTTTTTTCCTCGTCTGTTCCCTTATTAATTTCTTCTCTCCTTTTTATGGCGTCTTCCTTGTGCTTCCACACTTCCTTTATAACCTATTCTTCCAACTTCCCATCCCTGACCAGTCTTTCGATTTCTTCTTTTAATAGACGAAATTATTGGGTATAATGTCTAGGTGACTCATGTAAGCACAATACCTCTTCTTATCCTTTATTTGAGTCCTCCCCACATGTGAAGATCTTCTATATAGGCCTTTTCCCTTCTTTACCTCATAAATATGTTCAACGGATGCTATTAATAGGGTATACCCATCATAATATTAAGAAGAATATTTCTCATATGTCGTACAGGGTGACCGAGAGTGGAGTTCCTCATCGATAGAGTTAATATCATTTTCCCTACTTTTTTCTTATCTTGCTGAAGACACATCGATCTATCACCCATTTCCCCTTTCCGAGATGGGAATCCATAGTTAGTTCTCTTTAGGGCCTTCTCTTCTCTTTTATAGGCCTTCGCTTATAGATACAAAGCTTCTAAGGTAGGGGGTTCTTCTCTTTTCAAAGCTTTCCAAAAATCTGTTCCAAACCTTACTCCCGTAATTGATGGATTTTAATCGCAGCGGGGCATGGTAAAACACTTTTACATACATAAAATCCAAATAAAAGCATATATATCGTGGTAAAAACATAGGGATCGATTACTAACCTTTAATATGCGATCCAAAAGTAACGATCGGAGATTCTTAGCAGCTGCTCCTCAAACGTGAAGCACTCCACCGGTATCTACCAAGAAAACGATGTTAAGGAGGAGGAGGAGGAGGAGGTGGAGAGAATTAGGTTTTCTAAAACTTTTGGGTTTTTTGGGTTCTAATCAAAATAGGGTTTATAATAGTATATTTATAGGCAAAATTTTCAGCTGAAATTTTCCCATAAATATTATTATTATTATCCCATTTATTATTCTCATTAATAATTAAAACACCTTTTAATTATTAATCCTTTTTCTAAACACTTTAGAAATAATTCTCTCTCTTGATTTAATTTCCAAAAATTAAATCCTTAATTAATAATATTAAGAACTTTTCTTAATTAATTTATAATCAATTAAATCTCATTTAATCAATTATTAAATTTGCCAATTAATTATTTATTTCACAAATAAATAATTATTAGCCATTATTAATTAATTCCTCCACCATTAAATCATTCTCTTTTTATGGTGTGACCCTGTAGGTTCAATATTAAGCCGGTAGTAGAAATAAATAATAATAAAACTATTTTATCATTATTTATATAAATTCTCTAATTTATTAAATATGATTAATTAATTAATCACATTTATTCTACATCGTGAGGGATACTTCTCAGCATATCGCGACTATCCGAATAATATGAATTCACTGCTTAGAATACCAAGAACCTATTCAGTGAATAGTTACCGTACAATAAACTCCTTCTATCCTACAATGTCCCGATTAAATATAAGGCATGGATCTCGTGTCAAGCCTATCTAATTTAATCACTTGCTTACCATTTACTATGCGTAGTTCTATGCAAATTAGAAACTCCTTTCTAATTTCATTCACTCTGGCCAGAGATTCCTGAACTAGCATAAGTGGATCAGCCTTGAACATTCGCTTCCTTCACTGGAAGGGGTAGATCCTTTATTGATCATACACTATCTTCGTGTACAAATTCCTATACCCAGTAGAGCCCTAATAATTGTCCTTGGAGACTAAGAACTAAACCAAAGCATAGTTTAGTGTACACAAGATGACTATGATGACCTCAAGTCTAAGGATACTTGTACAACTATCACTATGTGAACAACTGCTGACACGTGAGTGAACTCCATCAGTTGTTCAGCTGTGCGAGTCATGTTCAGTGAACTTATTCTATAATAAGCACCTACATACTAGCTATAGTGTCACCACACAAATGTCTATGAGAACAGACATCCTTCATAATGAAGCAAGCATAGTATGTACCGATCTTTGCGGATTATTAATTACCAGTTAGTAATCCTATGATCAGGAACTATTTAAGTTTAGAGTTATCATCTTTTAGGTCTCATTATTATGATCTCATCATAATCCATAAAAAGCTTTACTCTAAACTATGGTATATCTTATTTAAACACTTAAATAGATAAAGCCCGTAATAAAAACAAAACAAGTCTTTTATTAATATCAATGAAATCAAAACAGATTATTGAAAGGAGTTATTCCTAAATCCTAATACATGATTGGACTTAGGACATATTCCTTTCAAACTCCCACTTGTACTAAAGCCAATCACTCTGGTATCTAATACCCATCTTGTCTTTATGACGATCAAAGTGACTTTCATAAAGTAGCTTTGTGAGTGGGTCTTCTATGTCGTTATGTATGTCAACTCTAATTCAATACAACACAAGAAATGTTATCGCGCTCCCACTAATCCTTTTGTAGACGCATGGTTCATCTACGTTTTTGATAAAATCAAACTATTTGATTGTCTCATCAAAACGGATGTTCCATCTACGAGAAGCTTGCTTTAAACCACATATGGTTTGCAGTATCTTACACACTAGGTTTTCATTTCCCTTGGAAAGAAAACCATCTGGCTATATGCCAGATCTCATAGTCGTAGTAAGCAGCAATCGCAAGCAAAATCCGAACTGATTTAAACAGGGCTACAGGTAAAAAGTTTCATCAAAGTCAATCCATTGCCTTTGTTTGAATCCTTTTGCCACAAGCCTGGCCTTATAGGTCTCCACCTGGCCATCTGCTATAATCTATCTTTTGTATACCGTATACATAGATTCCATTTTGGATTTCATGGCACTATGCCATTTCTCTGAGTCAACACTACTCATAGCCTCATTATAGGTCGCAGGGTCATCATCATCAATGATCGACAACTCATTGTCATTCTCAATGACAAGGCCATATTACCTCTCAGGTTGGCGAGACAAAAGGTTGTTCAGTCAGAACAGGTGTTTCCACTTGAACCGTAGTAGTTTGTGCTTCTTGAACTTCATCAAGTTCAATTTTGCTCCCACTATTTCATTCAAGGATAAACTCCTTTTCCAAGAAGGTAGCATGTCTGGAGACAAACACCCGATGATCGGTGTAAAAGTAATACCCTAAAGTCTCTTTAGGATATCCCATAAAACTACATTTTCCGGATCGAGATTCCAGCTTATCTAGGTCAACTTTCTTGACATAAGATGGACATACCCAAATCTTAACGTGTTTAAGACTCGGTTTCCTTTCTTTCCATATCTCATACGGAGTTTGAGGAACAGATTTGGAAGGCACCTTATTCAGTAAATATGCTGAGGTTTCCAATGCATAACCCCATAGGAATACTGGAAGATTTGCATAGCTCATCATGGACCGAACTATGTCTAACAAAGTTCGATTTCTCCTTTCAGATACTAATCTGGAGGAGTCCACTGGGAGACTATACCATTTACTTTGAGATAATCCAGAAACTCTCCATTCAAGTATTCACCACCTCGATCTAATCGAAGAATTATAATACTATGTTTGGTTTGTTTCTTCACTTCATACTTATATTCTTTGAACTTTTCAAAGGCCTCAGACTTGTGTTTCATCAAACACATATCAAAATCTAGATCTATCATCTATGAAAGTAATGAAGTCTGAAAATCCACCCATGGCTTGCGTAGACATTGGTCCACATACATCTGTGTGTACCATTCCTAGCAAATTTGCAGTCCTCTCTCCATGTCTACTAAATGGAGACTGCAATGCCACTATAAAGTGAGATTTTCATCATCCCTTTTCTTTATTAGTTTGTTCAATCTGAAGTAAATTATGTCACATATATACAGACCATTATTTAAAGCACCACGTCCATAAAGAATATTATCTCTAAGAATAGAACATTCATTATTCTCAATAATAAATGAAAATCCAGCCAAGTCTAACATGGGAATAATATTCCTCATAATCGAGGGAACAAAATAACAATTATTTAAAACAATAGTCTTGCCCGTAGGCATATGAAATGATTCTACATCTTCAGCAGCAACTCTTGCTCCATTTCCCATCAGTAGAATCACCTCCTCTTCCTCAAGAGTCCTACTTCTCCTTGGTCCCTGCAACAAATTGCAGATATGAGAACCACAGGCGGTATCTAATACCCAAGTAGAAATTTGATTTAATGACATATTCACTTCTATCATGAACATACCTGAATCAGAAGCGGTAGTCTCACTACCCTTCTTCTTCTTCAATTCTGCAAGGTAAACCTTGTAGTTGCTCTTCCAGTGCCCCACCTTGTTACAGTGAAAGCAAACAACTTTGCTCTTGGGGTCTTTAGCTTTTGGTGGAACCGGCTTTTCTTCACCTACCTTCTTCTTCTTGAAAGAGTTCCTCTTCCTTTTCTTAGGATTGGAACATTCACTAATTAGAAGAACAGAACTCTTCTTAGGGGGGAAATTCGATTCCGCATTCTTCAACATGTTGTGGAGTTCAGGCAGGCTGATATCCAACTTATTCATGTGAAAGTTCACAACAAACTGCGAGAGCGAACTCGGAAGCGATTGCAAGACCAAGTCTTGGCTCAGCTCCCCATCCATGGCAAAACCAAGTTGTCCAAGACGTTCAATCAAATTGATCATCTTAAGTACATGGTCATTCACAGATGATCCCTCATACATCCTACAACCGAACAGCTCCTTCGATATCTCATATCGAGCTGTCCTCCCCGCCACATCATACAACTCTTGTAGATGCATTAGGATAGTGTGAGCATCCATATGCTCATGTTGCTTCTGTAGCTCAATGTTCATGGAAGCTAGCATGATGCATTGAGCAACATTTGCATCATCTATCCACTTACGATACACAACATGTTCATCATTATGCGCATCGCTAGCAGGTTCAGTAGGCTTAGGTGAGTCAATCACGTATTCCAGCTTCTCAATCCTGAGAACAATTCTCAAGTTTCGAAGCCAGTCAGCATAATTAGGACCCGTCAATTTGTGAGCATCCAGTATGCTCCTGAGTGATAGTGCAGAAGACATAATGTATATTGTAAATCTGTAAATGATAAACACATAACAACACTTAGCAAATATTCGATTTCATTTCAAAACACTATATGAATCGGGTCTTTATTCATAAGTGGCTCCCACTAGTTTATCTAATTTATTCAACCCTCTACGTGAAAAATTAAGCATTCATAATGCTAGTGGGAATAGGGATCCTACATTCCATTACACAACCCCGGCTGTGGCACGAAACGCCATGTAATGTTCAATAGGCAGACAACTCTTGTCAATTACCTCTAATGTTATTCCCTAATCAAACTTTAGCCTCTTGAATAATTGAGTCACGGCTGTGGCATGACAAACTCAATATTCTAAGTCAAGTCTAACCCAACATTCCGTACAATTGAATCAGTCCCCAAAGGCCCACGGCTGTGGCATGTAACGACCTTTAGATTCTTATTCAATGTACACATCTCTATGTAATAGACAAGTATTTCTTATTTCGAAATCAAAGCCCTCGGCTGTGGCACGAAACGACAATGATTCAAAAATAAGAACTACTTTTCTATCATGTTGGAAGGCTATGACCGACACAAGCCCGTTGTGTCATTGGCCAATTACTACTTGATATTATTTAATTTTAGAGGGATTATATTACGTTACAATCATAATCATATTATAAAGAGATTCTTCCTTTTAAATTAAATATTTCAAATCAATAATCAATAATCAGATGATTCCCAGATCGGGTGGAGCATTGTCAAGAGGCGTCACTTAATAACCCTTTCTTACAGATAGAAATCTGTTGTTGACAGAATCATCCTTTCTCTCATATTGAAAATTCATATTCAATTACGTGTTTCACAAACACAAGAATCTCATGATTGTATTCATAATATTGTTATTAAGGTTATGAAACTATTTCACTATACTAGGTTGTCTAACAAACGCCTTATGTTCATTTAAGTTCACCTAAATCTATCATAGCATGATAAACTAAGCATATATCACATATATAAACATGAATAAAAATCAAGGTAGGCATGTTACATCATCTAGCATATTGGTCTAAGCATTATACATCTCTATGTATCACATGAAGCATTTAAAAGCAGTTAAAACAGTTAAAAACAGCTTTAAAACACTTTCGGAAATATAAACAGTTCAAAACTTTTATATAAACTAAAATTGATCACTCCATTAGATCCGTCTCGGAAAAACGAATCCAACGGTGCACGCCCAAAACGGAGTTACGAAACTCCCAGAAAATCAAATTTAATGTGGATAGTCGGGCTGTAACGCGTTACAAGCCCTGTAACGCATTCCAGTGATGCGTTACAACCCTTTTAAGCCATTAAAAGGTGTAACGCATTCCGTGAATGTGCCACAGGGTGTAACGCATTCCCGGAATGCGCGACACCCCTTTTTTTTTCTTGCAGCAGCCGCCGTCTTTTTCCCTCCTCGAACAACGTGCCGCCTGATCTGTCATTCTCTGTACTTTTCTTCCGTGCAGTAGTAGACAGACAAGCAACAGCAGTACAGCATATGCAATATATATATATATATACTTACAATTTATATATATATGATTATTTAATTACGAATTTAATTGCAAGATCTTCAAAAATTCATAATAAAAAATCTATACATCATAAAATTATGAAAAAAATACCCAGACGATCTACAACACTTGTAGAACCCAGATCAACATTCAAAATTATTCAGAGAAACGATTTCTCATCAGACAAAATTAATCCATGATATTACTTGTAAAAATCATAATTAATTCATACAAGTACATAAAATTCTGAAATTTTTACCACAGATCTATATGCATATAACCTAAGCTCTGATACCATTGATGGATTTTAATCGCAGCGGGGGCATGGTAAAACACTTTTACACACATAAAATCCAAATAAAAGCATATATATCGTGGTAAAAACATAGGGATCGATTACTAACCTTTAATATGCGATCCAAAAGCAACGATTGGAGATCCTTAGCAGCTGCTCCTCAAACGTGAAGCACTCCACCGGTATCCACCAAGAAAACGACGTTAAGGAGGAGGAGGAGGTGGAGAGAATTAGGTTTTCTAAAACTTTTGGGTTTTTTGGGTTCTAATCAAAATAGGGTTTATAATAGTATATTTATAGGCAAAATTTTCAGCTGAAATTTTCCCATAAATATTATTATTATTATCCCATTTATTATTCTCATTAATAATTAAAACACCTTTTAATTATTAATCCTTTTTCTAAACACTTTAGAAATAATTCTCTCTCTTGATTTAATTTCCAAAAATTAAATCCTTAATTAATAATATTAAGAACTTTTCTTAATTAATTTATAATCAATTAAATCTCATTTAATCAATTATTAAATTTGCCAATTAATTATTTATTTCACAAATAAATAATTATTAGTCATTATTAATTAATTTCTCCACCACTAAATCATTCTCTTTTTATGGTGTGACCCTGTAGGTTCAATATTAAGCCGGTAGTAGAAATAAATAATAATAAAACTATTTTATCATTATTTATATAAATTCTCTAATTTATTAAATATGATTAATTAATTAATCACATTTATTCTACATCGTGAGGGATACTTCTCAGCATATCGCGACTATCCGGATAATATGAATTCACTGCTTAGAATACCAAGAACCTATTCAGTGAATAGTTACCGTACAATAAACTCCTTCTACCCTACAATGTCCCGATTAAATACAAGGCATGGATCTCGTGTCAAGCCTATCTAATTTAATCACTTGCTTACCATTTACTATGCGTAGTTCTATGCAAATTAGAAACTCCTTTCTAATTTCATTCACTCTGGCCAGAGATTCCTGAACTAGCATAAGTGGATCAGCCTTGAACATTCGCTTCCTTCACTGGAAGGGGTAGATCCTTTATTGATCATACACTATCTTCGTGTACAAATTCCTATACCCAGTAGAGCCCTAATAATTGTCCCTGGAGACTAAGAACTAAACTAAAGCATAGTTCAGTGTACACAAGATGACTATGATGACCTCAAGTCTAAGGATACTTGTACAATTATCACTATATGAACAACTGCTGACACGTGAGTGAATCTATCAGTTGTTCAGCTGTGCGAGTCATATTCAGTGAACTTATTCTATAATAAGCACCTACATACTAGCTGTAGTGTCACCACACAAATGTCTATGAGAACAGATATCCTTCATAATGAAGTAAGCATAGTATGTACCGATCTTTGCGGATTATTAATTACCAGTTAGTAATCCTATGATCAGGAACTATTTAAGTTTAGAGTTATCATCTTTTAGGTCTCACTATTATGATCTCATCATAATCCATAAAAAGCTTTACTCTAAACTATGGTATATCTTATTTAAACACTTAAATAGATAAAGCCCGTAATAAAAACAAAACAAGTCTTTTATTAATATCAATGAAATCAAAACAGATTACATAAAAAGTTATTCATAAATCCTAATACATGATTGGACTTAGGACATATTCCTTTCAGTAATTAAAAAGTTCTTTATTGTCTCCTCAGAGGCATCTGTTACAGTAGTCAGTAGGTACTTCGACATTGAACCTTTTAAAGTATGAGGTGAGTGCCTTCCCCTCCCTTTGCATGATGTTAGCCAAAGTGGTGACAGCGGTGCGTAGTGAATAGAAGATTGAAACTGGATTAGGAACATCTTACGCATATGTTCCGATGATATAATGGAGGATGGTCCCAGTTTTTGAAACCGCTGATGGGCGTTCCCCCTTAAGGTGAAAGAAAGGAGTCTACACTTTATTAGGTCCTGCACTTGATAGAGCTCCATATCGGCATTGAATCTTCCAATATATTAAGCGGGATCTGAATTGCAATTGGAACGAAGGTCCCCCCATCCCTCTGAATGATGGGGGTAGTGGAGCCTCCTAAACTGCAGGAGAGAAAGTGTTAGGGTTTATACTGAACTATTTATTTAAAGTATATATTATTATAATAATCATTTGAAAATCTTGAATGCATGCTTTCACATTGTCTGTATATTATATATTATAGACAATATAGTATCAAATGGGATAGGAGAAGATTAGATTATCAAGCTCCTTATATAATATAATAAAGGTTCACAGTCTAAGTGGTGTTAGACAAACCACTGGAAAGGCTGAAGTATTATTTAGAAATAGTATATCTTTACTATTGAATAATGCTTGTATAATTTGTGTATATTGAACGAGATTAAAATAGTAGAATAATTCTTTCTTTTGTTCTGCGAATAAAGAAGAACTAAGATTCTATGATATTGTTATTGCTTAGGTTCTTAATCCGGATATAGTGATTGACACTTATATTTAATGCACATGCCTTGATTCATAAATTAAGCAATTTATTTTAAATTGCATATTTATGTATCGGACAATGACATTATATACAAAGTGGGATATTGAGTATAAAAGGAAACTGTGTCCGAAAAATATATTCGGGTGATGATGTCCTCTTAAAAGCTCATAAAGATATTTGTGCTTTAGTCCTACAGACAGATTTTTTCTTGCACAATTATAAAGTTGAGTGGATGATCAAGGATAAAAGATATTGATTAAATTAATTGTCAGAAATTAATTTAATTAATGGACATGCGATATCTTAAACATGGGAAATTTAATAAGCAAATAATATGGGAGCCGAATTAAATAATTAATTTACAAAATTAGGAAAGGTAGTGCAAATATTAATTCTTTAGTGGATTGAATTAATATTTAATGACATTGGGTATGTTCCAGAATGTCATTGGGAGGCCCGATCTTATTGTCCATGATCCCTACTGTAGCCTATAAATATTCTAATTCTCCTGAAGCTAGAAGCGTGTGTGAACATGAGAACACCAGAACACAAAAATGAAATAAGATCCTAGGGTTTGAGAGAGGCAGCCATTTTTCTCAAGGATCTAGCTAGGGTTTTAGATTTTCGGAGCTTCAATAGGAGGTACACCTTAGGAGATCGAAGCCCACACTTCATCCAAGGAGAATCAGGAAATACAGTAGAAGACGTGGATTTGAATCACTTGCGCTGTAGCGATTAAGGTTAATGTTCTGTTCCCACTCTTTAGAGATATATCATAAAACGTAGGGCCGAGATTAAATTGTTCCAACAATTGGCATCAGAGCCTGGTTTTAGGTTCTGCGTTTTATGATATAAAGTCCATATCATAATTATATATGCATATATATATAGTGGTATGCTTGTATTGATTATGTGATGCAAGTTGATATTCACTATTATGGCCATATTTTAATTATGTGTTTGGATCTCACGTGGTTTATCGTGGTTTTGTTGTAAATCACGAGGGTTAATCGTGATAGTTTTTCCTATTCTGGTTTTTCTGATGTAATAGAATAGGCTTGTTCAGTTGTATGTAATTGTTTGAGTGATTAAGCTGCAAGAAATAGAGATTTTCCGCTGCTGCATTCTGTTTTCGGGGAGGTTCGCTGTTGTGGGTGCAGATTTTGCATACAATGTCCGATTTGAGCTTGCAATACCTTTTTAGAAACGGCAGAATGAGACGGACATGCTGCAATATATCTAGAGATCTATTACCCCAGTTTTGAAGTTCTTCTGAGGATGTTTAGGCTTTGAACCGGGCTCTCGAAGTTTTTGAGAAATTTCGAAGGATGATTAAGATTTCCGTTGATTAAGATATCCGTTGATCAAAACATCCGTTGATCAAAACATCAATTGATCAAGTCATTCATTGATGATCAAGACATTCGTTGATCAAGTCATCCGTTGATGATCAAGTTATCCGTTGATCAGCTTATATGGGGCCATAATAGTGAATGTGTTTTATTATGTTTTACATAATTTATGCTGATCATGATTATTGCTACTATGTGTTTCTTGTATGCGTTATTATGCCATGTGATACTAAACCTTAGTATGCTAGAATGACATGGACATAAAAATGTATTAATTAATGCTTTAATTACGAGAGTATGCTGCTATGTTATGTGTTCTTTGTTGTTGACATAATACATGTGGAATTCAAAGAAAAAATATAGGACGATGCATCTAGATTAAAATCCTCAAAGTAAATACTAAGTGGGAGAGGGAATTAATATGAAATTAAATTTCATGGTCTCCATTATTGTTTGTATGTAATTTAACATAAAGACAAATATAAATTATATATACGTCACCCAGCATGGCATATAATTTATGGTGTCTAGAATGTTAAAGAAATTGCTAGAAAAAACTTACTAAATTAATAACGATTATTGGAAGGTATACATGTCACCCATCGTGGCATACCAAGTTTCATAGATTTCAGATAATTATAATTTATAAGATATCATTTGATGGCATAGGGAATAATTATGTTTAATTTAAGATTTGATGATGGTATACACTTAGCTATGAAAAGTAATATAGACCACCCCAAAGTGGCGTATTGTTTAGTAATAGGACCAAAGTAATATTTAAACAAATTTAGGTGGTATACATGTCACATATCGTGGTGTACTAGAAACTTATGGTGTTTAAATATTAGTGCATTAATTTTAATAATTGTTAGAGCAACCAATAGGTATTAATATTTAATGCACCCTTTATGTGTTATGTGATGTTTTTATGCATAATGTTCAGGATACAATGGGTTTTAATCCACTGTTCACCATACTTAAGGATAACAAACTTACCGGACCAAACTATATTAAATGGAAATGAAATTTGGACATTGTGTTGACTGCTGAGGAGTACAAATTTTGCACTTATGAACCTAAGCCAGATCAGCATGCTGCTGATGCTCCTGAAGATGAGAAAGAGTATTATAAGTGATGGATTAAGGCTAATGAGATGTCACGATGTTACATTCTGGCAACAATGTCGGGTGTTTTGCAGCATCAGCATCAGTCTATGGCCACTGCTGCGGATATGCTCTTTAATCTCAAGGAACTTTTTGGAGATCAGAATAGGGCTGCTAGGCAAGTAGCCATGCAGGCTTTAATTAACCCTCAGATTGTTGAAGGACACCTGTAAGGAATCATGTTCTCAAGATGATGTCGCATTTGAATGAGATAGAGATCCTTGGTGCTGAACTTGACGGGGAAATCCAGATTGACATTATCCTTATGAGCTTGTCCAAGAGTTTTGAGCAGTTTCGCTCGAATTACAACATGAACAATAGGTTGTATAGTCTCGCAGAACTCTTGACAGAACTTCAGGCAGCTGAAGGATTATTTCGGCAAAATGTTCAAGTGAATGTGGCTGATAAAGGTTCTTTCTCTAAGCCAAAAGGTATGAAGAAGAAGAAAAAGGCTCAGAAACATAAAGCTGTGAAGGTAGTGGGAGTTCAAGGTGGTGTGAAAAAGCCTAAGGGAAAGTGCTTCAGGTGCAAGCAGTCAGGTCACTGGAAACATGATTGTCCTCTTCCTAGGAAGACAAACAATACTGGTATGTCCCTTACTCTAATTACAGAAACATATGTAGCTACTATATCTATGAGCACTTGGTGTGTAGATACAGGAGCCACTGATCATGTTTGTAATTCTATGCAGGGATTTCAGCTATCCAAAATACTTAGAGATGGTGAGATATATGTGTTCATGGGAGATGCTACGAAAGTAGCAGTAGTTGCAGTAGGAGTTATTAATTTATTTTTTGGTTCTGATAGGATTTTGGTTTTGAGCAATTATCTTTATGTACCTTCTTTTAGAAAAAATCCGATTTCGATTTCTAAGCTTGCTAAGGATGGTTATAATATTTGTTTGGATCGTAATATTTCTATTATGATGAATAAACGAATTATATGTTCTCGCATATTGCAAGACAATTTGCATATAATTAATCCTAGTCAACATACACTGCAACTACAATATGGGGAATTGAACAACACGTCTTCTACCTCTACTAAAAGAAAGGAACCTTCTAGTTTGAACCAAACATATCTTTGGCACTTGAGATTGGGCCATATTAACTTAAGGAGGATTCAAAGACTGGTAGTAGAAGGGCCTTTAGCTCATTGGCAGTGGAGACATTTCCAGTTTGTGAATCCTTCTTGGAAGGTAAAATGACTAATAGGCATTTCAAGGAAAAGGGGAATAGAGTCAAAGAAGTGTTAGAATTGGTTCACACTGATTTATGTGGACCTATGAATATCCAAGAAAGATGTGGTTATGAGTATTTTATCATATTCATTGACGATTCTAGATATGGTTATATTTATTTGTTGCGCCGTAAGTCTGAGTGCTTTGAGAATTTCAAAGAGTACAAAGCTAAAATGGAGAAGCGGCTTAATAAAAGTATCAAGTCACTACGATCAGATCGTGGTGGCGAATACTTGCTTGGAGAATTTAGGGAATATTTATCAGAGAATGGGAAAGAATCCCAATTAACTGCACCAGGCAAACCCCAGCCGAACGGTGTAGCATAGAGAAGGAACCAGACTCTATTAAAGAGTGTTAGATCGATGATGAGTTATTCAGATTTACCCAAGTCATTTTGGGGCATGCCTTAGAAACAGTAGCTTATCTTCTGAACCTAGTACCTTCTACATCGGTTCCAAAACCCCCTTAGAATTGTGGACCGGGGATAAACCGAGTCTAAGATACATTCAGATATGGGGTTGTCCAGCACATGTGCTGAACAAGAACGTGACTAAGTTAAAATCTTGTAGAGAAGTAAGGCTGTTTGTAGGCTACCCTATGGGAACAAAAGGTTATTTATTTTATAGTCTGAAGAATCGGGATGTCATTGCTAGCATCAATGCTAGATTCTTAGAGCAAGACTATATAATGAATCACAAACCCATGAGTAGTATCGTTTTAGAGGAACTGGTGGGAGGGACATAACTTCTTTAACAATCTTCGTAGAACAGTATCCTATGCTCTGAGCTTGACCTTTGGGTTAGAACTTTACTTCTGGATGGGAAGCCCATATTTGGGAGAGAACATTTCCTTTTTGAAGATAGGCCATTTTGGGCGAGAACTTTATTAGTCGCCCCCCATCCAATGTGTTTAATATTATTAAGGCTTCTTCCATAATTTGGGCCCAAGCCTTCCTTTGGGCGAGAAGAAAGCCTGCAGGCCTTTTACATAGTATTCACTACAATTAAGGTCCGTGACCACCTTTTAGGCGGGTCATACATTTGAGAGAGCACTAAATTAGGTTATACCTAATTTCTTGTATAACATTAGTTAATTAAATCTTGATTTTAGATTGAAAATGTACACTACCGATAAGTTAAAAACTGATTCATATTTGAAAAAAGAATTTAAATTTTAAAATTGGAACAAGTATTTTTGGATAAATTATTTATTTATATATTTACTTTATAAGTTGATATAATCATTCAAATGTTCAACTAGTAAATTATATTTTTTATGTTTATTTTTAAAATTTGTAAGTTATAAAAATAACAAAATCATCCTAATATTTATTTATTTTTACTTTTTGACTTATATAATTTAAATTATAAATTACTTTTTATTTAATAAATATATAAAAAAAACTATTAGTCACTTTTTAAAATTTATCGTAAAAAGCTCTGCTCGGTGATGAACTAACCCTGGACAAAAACTCGTAATGATGATCGTTCCTAAAAAATTTAAATATCTTTAATTATAAAATAATTTGATTTTAAGATTAACTTATTAACGAAAACACAATTTGAAGTCTAAAAGTTTATACAAATTTCTTTCACAATTTCAGTGCAAGGAACGAAGTAAAATAATTTTTTCATTTTCATCGGTCAAGTAAGGAATTTCATGAATAATACGATAAATTGATGTACAAATTGAAGATGATAATTGCAAGCTATCTATTTCGGTTTGGTACTTAGATGATGACACCGCGATTGGGGACTCAATTGAGTTCTCTAAGTCTTTGTTTATCATTCAATCAAAAGGACCTCAATTTGGATTGGAGCTGAACATCTGGAAGACGGAGATTTTCCAGCATGTTATTGATCCACATATTTCTCAAAATGAGATATTTCCTTCTGATATTGGTTGACTTCAAGATGGTGTCAGAATTCTTTGGGGAGTTATAAGTATGGATGATGGGTTTATTTTGTTGATAAAAAAGTTTCCAATTCCGTAAAAATTATGAGAGCACTGGAGCAACTTAATGATCCTATTGTGAGTTGGTGCTTCTTAGAGCTTGTTTAGGGTTAAGTAAACTCTATTATACTTTACGACCTGTTCGCCACAATTTTTTATAGAGGCTTCTTTTCGGTTCGATAGTTCTTTGAGAAAAGCATTAGATAATATTGTGATATTTGAAGGACCTGGTTTTGGTGATCTTCAATAAAGGTTAGCTACCTTATCGACTAGTGTAGGCGGGTTGAGTGTGTATGATGCATATGATGCTAGTCTATTTACATTTGTTGCCTCTCGGATACAATCTATTGATTTGTGAAATCATATATTGTGGAAATGTGATGAGGTTCCTATTGGGAAATGATTTTGTTCTGTAAAAGACTCTATGATGCTAGTCTATTTGCATTTGTTGCCTCTCGGATACAATCTATTGATTTTGTTCATATATTTTAAGAATCTTGAAGAAGCTTGGAGTTGAATAAATCTGTTTGGAGAAAAATATTCTAAGTCAAGATCTCTACAAGTCAAAGATTTAATGTTATAGAGAAGTCATTCGAGAACTCCAGAATGACTTATCATAAAGTCATTCAAACTCCAGAGAGTACCGACGGATAAGCAATATCTACTCGACGGATGAGCAATATCTATTCGACCGATGAGCTATATATCTACTCAATGGATGAACAACATCTACTTGATGGATGAGAAACATCTACTCGATGGATGAGCAATATCTACTCAACAGATGAGCTATATATCTACTCGATGGATGAGCTATATATCTACTCAACGGATAAGCAATATCCACCGGGAGTAGAGAAGTCAGGAAAGCTACTCGAGAACTCAAGAAGATATCGACAAGTCATTCTTTCACTAGAGAACTCAGAGTTATCGACAAGTCTATATCCATTTGAGAACTCAGAGATATCTACAAGTCAAGTGAAGTTATGAAGACTAGATATCTCGATGAGCTGCAGACCTCTATAATCCAAACTCATTATGGAGTACTAGATATCTCGATAAGCCTTTATACTTATCGAGATATCAAGTGTTCTAATAATTCAAACTGGAGATCTCGAAGTACAGTCTCAAAGTATAAAATTGTAGATCAGTTTAATATCCAAGATAAACAATCAACAAACAATCCAACATCTGGATTGACAAGTCTACAAAAAGCAGCTTGAAGTGTGTGTAAGATCAATGGCAAATATTAACTGACAGAGGAAAATTAAAGTAAACATGGGATGCTAAAGATATGCTACGCTAGAAATGGAAGATTTGCTTTTCTATAAATAGAAATGACAAGTGACAGTTTAGAAAAGTTAATAGCATGTTTATTATCCACTGTATAAACCAGCAGTTAACTGAGCTATAAAGTTAACATTGGTCCTCTAGTTAGAAGCAACAATTTAGATTAAAATTCTTGTAACACTCTCAAGAAGAAGTTGAGCTCTTTAACTTCGAAGAGCTTAGAAATTTTGTAGCAAAACATCTTTATTTTTAATACAAAAATTAAGTGAGTTTTGAAGATCTGTGTTCTTTATTTTATGCAAGTTTAATTTCTGCATGAACACTATTCTATACAAGATTTAATTTATTTTGTTCAACCATTATCTTTCAAGAAAAGCCTAAAATCAGAAAAACATATTCCCCCCCTATGTGTGATTCATTACCTAACAAGTGGTATCAGAGCAAAATCTGAAAGTAAACAGATTCAAGATCTTGGAAGAATGAATACACAAAAAATCAGTAGCATCAAAATTCCTACCTTTGACAAAGCTAACTACACTCTTTGGAAAAAGAAAATGATGTTGTTTATCAGGATGGCAAATCCATTCTAGATTCAGATCCTCAAGAATGGACCCTTCATTCCTATGGTAAGGGTTGAGGAATCTACAGATGGAGACATTGTTATACCAGCTCATTATGCCCCAAAAGATCCTGCTGAGTATACAGATCCTGAAAAGGAGAAGGTTTCCCTGGATAACAGCTTGCAAATGATATTGATTGAGTCACTTGACAATGTGATGTACAACAATTTTATCAACTATGACACTGCCAAGCAGATATGGGAAAAGATTGAGATACTATATGAAGGAACTGAGGAGGTTAGATCTAATCAAAGAAGGAAACTGATTTCACAGTATAAGGGTTTCATGGCTAAGCCTAAAGAAAGCATTACTGATGTGTTTGAAAGATTCAACAAGCTGATAAATGACTTGTAGCTTCATGACAAATACTATGAAGCTAAAGAAGTGAATCTAAAGTTCTTGCTTACTCTCCCTGACCATTTGGAACAAAAAATCTCAGCAATCAGGGAAGGAAGAGACTTGAGCAGAATAACTATGGAAGTTCTGTATGGGATTCTCAAAATATATGAACTAGAGATGATTCAAAGGCAATCGCTGAGGTTTGGTCAAGGACATGTTGTGGATGGCTCAAGTGCTTTAATTGTTAATGAAAGCCACTCATTCAATAATGAACTAAGATACCAAACTTCAGATGCCTCATCAAGTGAGCAGAGAACAAATTATTCACGGGAGCAAGTCATATTAGAGTTGGAAAAGGATGAGTTCTACACTCTTGAAGAACTGGATGAGCTAGATCAGTCTATGGCCTATCTAGCTAGAAAATTCTCTAACATTAGAAGCCAAGGTACTTCAGGAACAAGGACAATCCTTCAACAAAGACAACAGCTGGAAAGAGAAAGGGAAGTACAATTCTGACAGCAATAGTGGTTACAAAACTAGATTTGTTGACAAATCTAATATAAGGTGCTTTAATTGTGATGAACTATGCCACTTTGCTACAGAATGTAGGAAACCCAAAAAGGCAAAGAAAGACAAAGCTTATCTTGAACTGGAAGCAAAGTATGAAGCTCTTCTGAAAAAGCAACAGAACAAAGCTTACATTGCAGAGGGAAAGAGTTAAGATGACTCAGATAATGATGAAGATGAGGAAGTTGGAAACTATGCTCTAATGGCCTTGGAGCAAGGTGAATCATCCTCATCAAAAGGACAAACACCAATTCTTACCACTATTGATTTAAATGTAAATCAATTCAAGGAAACTGTTAAAAAGATGAGCACAGAAATGTTTCACATTCACACAAGCATGGTTGTTGATAATAAGGAAGTTAGCAGATTAACAAAGATAAATAAGAAGCTTGAGAGTGAGAAGGAAGAAACTGAATTGTTGTTGGTTGAGCTTGAAGCTCTAAAATAAGAAAATGCTTATCTCAAGAACAAGATCAAGTGTGCAAATGAAATTAAAGCAGTGTTAAGGGAGAAGCTAGAAAAGAATGAAGTAAAAATAAAATCTTTCAGAAATGCATCTGAACTGGTTGAACAGTAACATGAGAAGAATAAGCAATGTGCAAACATTGTTATTGGCCTTGACTATGAAGATATGAGTGATAAAAAGATGACTGTAGGTGACAAAGGGACAGCCAAGAAGACTGAGAATGCTCCAACCTTTTTGAAAGAGGTTAATGCACATACATTTAAAGCATGTGTAGTCCACTTCAGTGAAGAAGAATTGATAATCAAGCAAGAAATTGCTGATGTAGATAAAGAAAAGAAAACTGAAGAATCAGTTCAGTCTTCAAAAACTGAAGAGAAGCTCATGAATAAACACAGTCCCAAGACTCATGTTCAAGAAACCAAAGCTGAAGATGCAAGAAAGAAAAAGAGAAATAGAAATGGAAAAATAGGGATAAACAAAAGTAATAATTTTGCTTATGTTGCAAATGCTCCTAGAAAGAAGTGTGAAAAATATGGCTCTTCAAATAATCTAACTCACCTTTGTAAAAAGGTTGTTAGTAAGCCAGCTGAAGGAGCTTGCAAATACAATGAAGCTAATTCTAATGATCCCTATTCATTCTGTGGCAAGTTTGACTGCATTCCTTGCAACATGAAGGAAATGAAAAGTTGCCATAAACTGAGAGTAGATCTTAAAGAATCAAGAAATGAGTCTACATAAGAAAGAAAACATGCATAACAATCACTGAATTCTGTTTCTTGTAAAATTACTCATTCTACCTCTCCGGAAAAAGTTATCAAGAAGAAACTACCCAACACTGCTTGGGTTTCCAAACACACTTAAGACTCATTATGTGCAGGACAAGTGGAGTAAGTCATCTGGATCATAGATAGTGGGTGTTCTAGGCATATGACCGGTGGTAAAGCCCTGCTATCACAATTTGAGGAGAAAGTTGGCCCATTTGTGACCTTTGGAGACAACAGCAAAGAATTCAAAATGGGATATGGCAAGGATGTTTTGAAAAATATTTTCTTTGATTAATGTAGCACTGGCTGATCTTGAAGTGAGTCTTTTCAGAATTAGCATATTGTAGAAATGGTCTCAAGTCTTATTCTACAAGGAGAATGCACTGTTATCAGCAGGAAAACTGGTGAAGTTGCTCTTAAGGGAGCAAGGAAAGGAAGCTTGTTTGTTGAAGATTTTGACTCAACAAATAAGAATGGTATTTGTTGCTTCTACACCAAGATATCAGGAGAAAGAAACAAGTTTGCTCAAGTTGAGGTTTGTAAAGTTTTTCAGACTAAGGAAATGAAGAAACTACTCAACAAGAGAATCATGGCAATGGAAGCTCATCTCATACACCTGAGTTTGATTGCACAACCTCAGGGGGAGAAAGAGGATCTTCAGATACTGGAAGAAAGCTCAACTTGGGATTATGATATTTCAAGGGAATCGGTTTTGGAGTTGTTGGTTTCACAGATACAAATTCTGTCTTTCTAAGACCTGTATCCTGATTTAGCATTAAAACTATTTTTATACCAACAGAAAAACAACTAGCTGAAAGTTTTACTAAGCCTTTGGATGAAGAAACTTTCACTAGACTTGTAAGTGAAATTGGATTGCTCAATTCTTCATCCTAAGGTAAGAACTCAACTAATGTTTTGCAGCAGATTAATCTCTAGTAAATCAAAATTAATTTGATTAAATTGGAAATTAACTGAAATATGAATTATAAATATTTCAGAAATCTCTGCATATTTGTCTTTCAAATTCATTTAACTTGGAATTTTTCAAATTCTGAGTAAACTGCTTAGTTGTTAATTTACATCCTTAAATATGTAAAATTAACTCAAGGCAGAATTACAATAACCAAAAGTATCTAGAGAACTGAGTTCTCGATGAGTATAAATTGACTTCTCGAGAAGTCATTTTAGGACTTCTTGAGTGAGTCTTCGACTTACTGACTTCTCAAGTGACTTCTCGATAGGTTTAAAATGACTTATCGATAAGTCCTTGTAGAGTTCTCTAATAATGTTCATTCACAAAGTTCTCTACAAGTACAATTCTTGACTTATCAATAACTCAGAACTGAGATAATTTAAATTGATAAATTATTTTGGTAAATTACTTTTGGAAAATTTATTCTAATTTTATTTTGAATTTATTCAAATAATAGTAAAAATTAATTCAGTCCTTTTTGGACAAACTGGGCATTTATCTGACATTTCGATAAGTCGTTCTTGAGTTCTCTATAAGAATAATTTAAAATGACTTCTCGATATGTACTTCGCTTCTCTAAATGACTTCTCCATAGACAAACTCCAAATGTCTATTTTTGAGTTCTCGACAAGTCATCTTCTTTTACTATAAATACCCAGACTTCTCGATACATACTTATACTTGCAGCTTTTGAGATCTAAAGTGACCTAGCTTTCAATCCATAACTGTTTTCTCTCTCGTTTTTCATCCTTTCTCAGAGATCCTTCCTACCCATTCATTCTCATCAATCAACTATGGCTCAAAATGTTGCTAGGGCATCTATCCCTGAGAAAGGAACTAACTATCTTGCTTTCACTGATGAAAACCAAGCTCCTGATAGTTTCAAGGGGTTTGTAAAACTGCTGTCTGAATCCTATCTTGCAGGTGCTTTGAATGCAAATCCAGTAATATATCTAGATGTGCTGCATAATTTCTGGACTACAGCTGTAGTGAGGAATGATGTTAACAACAACTCTCTCTCTCTGGTGGTGACATGCACAATTGGAGGCCAACAAATAGAATTCAATGATCAAGATGTGAATAGATCTTTGGGGCTGCCAACTGAGAATTTGGTGGAGGTACCAACTCCTGATGAGCTGACTGAGTTTATGGACTTCATCAATTATGGTGGGAGAATCAACATGTCAAGCTTAAACATAACCAATTTAAGGAAGGAGCGGTCATTCATCTTTGACTCTGTAGTAAGGGCCTTTACTTGCAGAAAAACTGGATATTAAAATATCTCAAGTGCTGTGTAAAAGTTGGTGTATTCAATTACCCACAACAGACACCTGAATGTTGGTCTACTAATCCTGGAAGAACTTGCAACCAGGCTGGTTATGCCTCTAACAGCTAGAGGTAAGGAAATCTTCTTTCCTAGGTTTATTATGTCCACTTTAAATAATAATAGCTGACATACATCTGTTGAATGGTATAGATAGTACTAAGATAGGAAACTGTAAGCAAGTGTCCAGAATAATATTTGGCTCACTTACTACAAAGAATAAGGTGAATGTAAGTCTGAAAATCACTCCATTTATGTTGGAAAGATTTAGGACTTATCCTTATCCTATGCCTGACATGAGATCTAATGCACAATCTAGTACAACTATGATTCATGAACCTGTGGAAGTACAAACACAGGATCATCAATAGGAATCTTCCCAAGCTGCAACCATTCTTTCACAACCTTTAGAAGCTAGGAAACCAACTACCTCATCTTCTCAAAAAGGTGAGGTCAGTAAAAAGAAGAGAAAGGGGATAAACCTAGTTGTGTTAAATGAAAGTGGTGAGGAGAAAGCTGAAAGAGTACCACCTTTGGTCAAAAGATCCAAAAGAAGTAAACAAATTGAGCTGACCACTCTATCTTCCTCTACATCCTCCCAACAGGATGCAGTTGTAAAAACAACCAGGATTGAGTCTGCACAGCCTGCACAAAAAACAATTCAAGTGTATGGTAGGAGAAAAAAGGAAGGCACTCACTGTGAGAGCATATCTCTTGAAGCTCCCTCATTTATTCAGGGGGAGCTGCCAACACTCAAAACTGAGCAACAATCTCTTCTATCTAATATTTTTTCTATTTCAACTTCACTTGAATCCATTTCTCAAGTGCACCAAAAATCAAGTGACTTAGCTCAAGAAGCTTTGCTCACCACCCAGTTAGCTCATTTAGATGGTGAGAGGCTACATGTTGTGGTAGACCTTGATGACACCTTCACAAACATGGGGGATTCATCAGTCTTTACTGAAGCCCCATGATTACCTTTAATGCACCTTCATGTGTAATACAGTCTTCACAGAGTAAAAGGTTTGAGGGTAGTACTCCTGAGGGGGATCTATCTAAATCCTCTCCAATTCAATTGGAGGTACCTCAAGAAGGAACAACTCCCCTCACAAATCTAGCATAAATTGCCTCTGTAGTTGAAGCTATGAGTACAATTGCCCATGATCCTATCATAGGAGAGGCAAGCTTAGCACATTCATGTGCCAGTGTGTTGCAAGACACACAAGGGTTTGAGGCTGGTGCACATAGAAATAACCCGGTCAAATCCCCTCCAATTTAATTGGAGGTTCCCACTACAAGTGGAGGACAACACACTGTCATAACCACAGAAAAATCTGTGAGTCAAACTGTGATTTCAGTCACAGGAGTTTTTGATAAACCATCAAACTCTCAATCTCAACAGCCTCACATACTCTCTCAGTGGGTACAAAAATCTGCCTTTCAACCAACTCCTGTAGATGATCTACTAGTAGAGAAGATCTCTGGACTGGCTAACATCTCACAGCATCTTTTAACTTCAAACATGAGCAACCAAGATTATCAAGCCATTATGCTTGCTTATAATGAAGAAGTTGAGGAGCAAAAGGAGAAAATTGTCAATGATGCTGAGCCAGATGGGAATGTGGATGCATGGCTGTCTGAGGACTTTGCCTTGGAGATGAATCAAGTTTTAGCCAGATTTAGAGAAGAGTATGTTACTATTCTGGGCAGCAATGCAAAAGATTTGAGTCCAGAAGCTGTTTATGATGCCATTATAGATGTATACAAAGCTCAGCTCAAAGCATTTCATCTGTTTGGTAAGGCTCTTGAAATCAAGCTCACTGGTCATGAAGACAGAATCAGAAAATTGGTGAATGAGAAAATGGACAAGATCATACCATCCCAAGAGTAGATCTCTTCGAAATTCAAGCATTTTTCTGAGCAAATGGCTAGGATGGATCTTGCCTCTATTGAGAAGGAAGTCAAAAATCTCAAACTATCCTTCACAAATCTTCATACAGTGATCCAGCAACAAATTACTCACTCAAATGAGACCAAGGTCCAGCTGGATCAACTTCACCAGAGCAGATACAAGCCTTCAACATTGCTAATGGAAGGGATCAAAGAGGCTGTAAAAGAACACTTTGGCACATTTAGCAGCTTTTATCAACCTGGATCCACCTCAATAAATCTGCAAATTCAGTCTCTATAGGATCAAGTCACAGCATTGCAAGACTCTAACTCTTCTCTCACTACACAAGTTCAGGCTTTGACATCTCTTGTCCAGAGCCAACAAACAGACATCCAGACTCTGGTAGACTCCCATAAGCATCTTCAAATGCAAAATTCCATAGCTTTAGGAGCCATCATGGGTAAACTCAATATACCACTACCTTCTTTGCTTGAACAAGTAAGACCAGAAATCCCTACTCCCTTTCTCATGCCTGTCAACAAGACTAAGAGGGAGATAGAGGCTAGGTTGGCACAGTCAAGGTCATCTCAACAATAAGTCCAAAGTGCTGAAGAGAGTTTAAATTAAAAAATTGATATTGTTATAGAGAGACTTTTTAAAGTAGCTGAGGGTCCCAGTCAAAGTAGAGAATTTGATGAACTGCTTAAGGCACTTAGAGTTTCTCTCAATAACAATTTCTTCACCTACAAGAAAGTATTGGACAGGACAATAAACTCAGTAAGAGTGATCTTGGTAACTAAAGACAATTTTAAGGAAAGAAGGATAGTGGTCAACATCAATGACTCAGGGGTAGACAGATGTATGCAGGTGTCCCGTAACTATCTTATCTCTAGGAGGGCATCTGAATTAGATGTTTTGATAAGCAAAGTCAAAATTGTGATTCATGAAGATACTCTCTTGCTAACAGAATTGAAGAATGCACAAGTAGCTGCTTTCCCAGAAGCTTATCTATAGCCTAGCAAGGGAGTGGCATACATTTGTTCTACTACCAAACATTTCAAACATTTTCAAGTTCTTAAATAGTGTGTCATGGCAAACAAAAGGCTCATTATGACTCTTGAAACTGAGCTGAAAGTAAAAAGGAACAAAATTGTTGAAGATGAGAAGATGATAAAACTGTTGAGAAGATATCTGGATAATGCAGAAGCAAACTTGCCCAAAACAAAAATCAACAAAGATGATTTGGATGATGATGAGCAGAAGAAAGATGATCAAAATCCTTCTGGCTTAAATTCAAGTCAGTCTACTAAGCCATCTGGAAGCAGGGGTGGAGAGAGGAAGAAGGAGGATGACAAAAAAGAAGAAGTCACGAGGAGAAGAGGGGAAAGGAAGAGCAGAAAACCTCATGATGATTCAGGAACTCAAACAACCCTAAAAATCCAAACACAGCCACCTCAAACCTCAGCTCAACTCACAACATCAACTATCTCTAACATCGAATCTTCCCAAACACCTAAGCCAAAAAAAATTTACAGACAAACTGCCAACTCCTACCTAAAAATTCCAATCACCTCAAGCCTCACAAATCTCAAGAAAATAAAAACCCTACCTTTAGCCAAACCTTCACTAAAATTCAATCTCAAATCTATGGGGAGAAAGCCTGAGAAAGTCAAGCCTGTAAAGGAAGTGGAAGTCGCTGAAAGGGCCATCTATAATTGCTTTAAAGAATCTGAATTTCTACCTCTAAATTGGTGCATCTCAGATGAAGGCCATTTCCAAAATTCAGCTGAGAAAACTGTCAAAGTCTGGGTTGTATCACTGAGAGAAGTTAGAGTTTTTTTTAAGGATGGTACATTCACTTTTCTAAACAAAGACTTAATGGATTCTTTGACTCCTGCAGAAATTAAGAGAGTGCTAAGTTTGTTAAAAGGCAAGGACACTGTTACAAGGACTTGGAGATCATCTTTGGCTGAATGGTTGATTGAAATGGAGGAAACAAAGAAAAGAGATAAGGCTGAAGCTGAAGAAAGAAGAAGGAAACATGATGAAGAAATAGATATGTTTATAAAAAGATCAGAAGAGTTGAAAGCAAAAGGAATGAGCGGAATTTCTAAAGATGGTAGATTTCTAAACATCAAAGTTGGTGGATTCTCAAGATTCAGTTTAAAGAATCTAGACCAGGGGTACCCTAAGGCAGCAAGGCAAAAACTTGTGGAAGCTCTAAGTGGAACACTCATCATAGAAGAACTTGAAATTCTTGATCATTTAAGGATAAACTTAGAGAAGAAGCAGATGTAAAAACTGTCTTTACCTAATTCCTGTAATCTTGGAGCTTGGTGAACCTTATGTTGTACAAGTTGTAATTCTATCTAGCTTTATGTTTTAATCTTATCTTCCATCAGTTTTCAACTTGGGGGTAGTCTTGTTAACAGACATAAATTTATGTGAAGCAATCTTCTCACAAATTGGGGGGAGATTGTTGTAAAAGACATGCATGTACTTTAACAAGACTAAGACAACTTGTCAACCCTAAGTAAGTTGTATTGTTATCTAAATTTGTATTATGTACTTGTAACACTTAAAGTCTGTAAAATTGCAAAGGAGCAGACTGTAATCTTTTTTCTAAAACACTATCAAGCCTAAGAATTCTATCTGGAAGAAGATCAAGAAGATCATGCCTCGAAAGTATTTTGAAGAAGCTTGGAGTTGAATAAATTTGTTTAGAGAAAAATATTATAAGTCAAGATCTCTACAAGTCACAGATTTAATATTATAGAGAAGTCATTCGAGAACTCCATAATGGCTTATCGAGAAGTCATTCAAACTCTAGAGAGTACCGACGGATAAGCAATATCTACTCGACGGATGAGCAATATCTACTCGACAATTGAGCTAAATATTTACTCGATTGATGAACAACATCTACTTGATGGATGAGCAACATCTACTCAATCGATGAGAAATATCTACTCGACGGATGAGCTATATATCTACTCGATGGATGGGCTATATATCTACTCAACGGATAAGCAATATCCACCGGGAGTAGAGAAGTCAGGAAAGCTACTCGAGAACTCAAGAAGATATCGAAAATTCATTCTTTCACTAGAGAACTCAGAGTTATTGTGGCGCCCTCCAAACCCGGGTCAGAAGTTTGGGGTCCACACACACCACACTATTTATAACCTGCTTATAACAATAATAAAGATAATAATAATATGCAGGGACCCTACTTACCAACTACCACGGACCGCAACAGGATAAAGTATGCGCACAAGCCAAACACACCTACTTATATTACAAATGTTCAAATCCCAACTATTCCAAACTCAGAACTGAGTATTAAACATTATTACAAACTTTTACAAACTTAGATTATTCCAAAAGAAGCTTACTAGCTCAACTCGATCAACCTGAACCCCTAGCTCTCGCGCTGGACTGGGGATCCTCGTTACCAATCGGTTCCTTCTTAACTGGAAAAGAACATAAACAACATCGCACAAATGAGCTAACTAGCTCAGCAAGTCATAATGACAAAAATGAGAATAATGATCATCAGGTGAAAATGGTTACGATATCAAGTGAACAATGAATTATGATTTAGAATTGGATATTATACTTTCATTTTAAAAACCAAGGTTAGGCTGCTGATCAGTCACGCACTAACCCTGAGTAAAGCACACAACACTGCTCTAACTACTGGATCCAAGGCACACATTGGCCTAACTTGACCATTATATGGTCTGACCACGAATCTGGTCCACAATTTTATAAAAACAATCCAATTCTAATATAATAACAGAATAAGCAGTAATAAATAATAAATAGAATCATTAACAACATTGGACATTTAATAATGAAAATGGTTTCAATCTGCATAAAGATCAATATGGCATTTCCAAAGCTTGGCTGTTAGGTAATGAAAGAATTTGATAACAAAAGAATCAGTATTTCAGGGTTTCAAGGATTTGGCCTTTCAAAGCATAAGATATAATGGTTTGAGTGTGTAAGCAATCTGGTTCAGTGTTTGATATTTAGTTTGTATGTATTTGTGGAGTAGTATCGTATACTTGAGGTTCGTATTTGGGTATACAACAATCAATGGTCTAGAAAGAATCAGGTTTACGGCTAAAGATCAATAACTGGAATCAGGGTTTTGGGTTCACTGCATCAAAGCACTTGCAATATAAAATAATATTATCAATCAATACAACATCTCGAGAAAGTTCAGAACACTTTCCTGGTACTAGCTTACTACACTGTACTTGCTTTCAATCACCACTGTCTTACTCATTGACTACCTGTTTCCCTTTCCTACGCCTTGTCTCTTCTGCTCACATATCATAAGCATCTATCAATATTCAACTCATACGATTCTATAGGACACATACTTCTATCTACCCTTCGTTTCACCCAAATCCGATTAACGGATTGAAAGTTACGCAATAAACAAGTAAATATCGAATATACAGACCGACAGTTAACCAACAAGTCACATATAACACATAACACATCACATAATCAATGATATATCATTTATAAAGAAGTCTCGGGTCATAAATAGGCTTTCGGATATTTAAAATGATTTTTAAAACATTTTTCGAAATTAAAACGGGTCGTTGGATCAATTTCGGAGTAATAAGCAGGGTTCGGTTGGCCCATTTTGGCTTCAAAACAATTTTATAATAATTATTGAGCCTTGAAAATAATTTAGAATAATATTTTAAAGCTCGAAACTATTTTTCGGAATTTTTAAATCATTTTTAAATAATTAAATCTAATTAAATAATTAATTAAAATCAAATAATAATTAATTAAATCAATTAATCAATTAATTTTCGAATTAATAGACTAATTAATCAATTAAAAATTAACTGAAATTAATTAACTAATTAATTCAGATTTATTTTTGAATTAAAAATAATTTTTGGAATTAAAATAATAATTTTTGGAATTTTCAGAAATTAAAAATGAATTTTTATAATTAAAATAAATAGGAAATATGATTTTTAAATAATTTATAAACAGGAATCCAAAATATGCAAACTCTGGAAACCTGGGGGACTAAACTGTTTCTTCTTCAATACTTCAGGGGCCTGTTTGCAATTTTGCAAACCCCCGCCGTCGACTCGCCGGAGTGTGGCCGGAGAACACGATTCCGGACACCTCAGGCCACCAAACTCTCCAGAATAAATCTACACATTACCAGGAACTTATTTATGCAATCAAAACACATCAATCATCCATGTCCTGGCCGGAAATTGGCCAAGAACATCGCTGGTTTCCGGTGAACTTCGAAAATTTTCAAAACACAACTCCCTTCGATTCAAGCATCCTCTATTAACGAGCTATATACCAATCGATTGCAAATTTCATAAGGAACATAATCCACTATAAATCAACAGCTAATAACCCCTAAATCAAAAAGCCCCAAATTTCAATTGAAAACATTCATAGGGGTTATAAACCCTAATTTTAAAATTCGAGAATTAAACCCACTTTTGAGCATGTTATTGAACTCCAAATCAAACGTATGACATATGAAAATCATCAGGAAAATAAGCTCTACAACATGCAATCATCAAATCATACAAACAGTCATCCGAACAGAAATTCATATTTTTAATAAAAATAATTCGAAAATAAATAAAAATATAGAAAAATGACCTTAGTTTCTGCAGTAAAACGAAGCTCAGAGTCTGATAGTACTCCTCAAATCCTTCATTTTGGTTACTCAAGCTTTGAAAACAGAGATCAATAACACCTTTGTTTTGCTGTTTGATTCTCAGAAAGGTTTATGAATTTAGGATTTTTCTCTAGAAAATTATATATTAGTTGACTGCAAATGATTTTGATATGAAATAAAATACGGTAAAAGGCTATTTATAATTACGGAAAATTAGTATCCCGTTGGATCATTCCGGATATAAAACGGTACGTTTATTTGTAAAAACTGATCCAAACGGTATCAGTTTTCGGGATAATTATCCAAATCAGTACAATTCATACTACGGTCTTGGTCTCAGCGCCTGGTTACACGTATTATGAGGTGATAATTGTGATAGTTTAATAAAAAGCTCCCGTTTCTCAAAAATACGAGTTTTATTGATTTACCGAAACGAATATTGTATCGAAAATGTTGCGCCGGGACCCGCGCAGGACAAACCGTACGCCGGATCGAAAAAGTCGAAACATGGAATATGCTCGGAATATTACAATTAGGTTAGGAAGGAGTTCTCGGAAGAGTTTCAGGTTCCAAAAACGTAACAACGGATGACGTCGGTTGGTTCCCGTTTTTATAAAATAGATTTTAAATACCCGGGAAAAGATTTTATAAATTTCATATGATTCTTATAAATTTATAAATCAACATAAAAATAATTAGGAAGATATGACAATTATCTATATTTTATTTTGAACATATAAAAATTAAAATACTCAATTGATAATATTTTTAAACATCCAAACACATTTAACACTTAACAAATAATTCATAGAATAGATACTAAACACATATAATAATTATTTATTAGCAAATAATTACACGATATATCCCGGATATTACATCCTTCCCCCCTTAAAAGGATTCTGTCCTCGGAATCTCCTAAGAAAACAAACGAGGGTACTTTTCTCTCATATCACTTTCTAACTCCCAGGTTGACTCTTCAACCTTTGGGTTTCTCCATAATACTCTTACTAGCTTTACCACTTTATTTCTCAATACCTTCTCTCTTTCCTCTAGAATCTCTATCGGACTCTCTACATATGACAAATCTGCCTGAAGCTCTATTGGCTCATATTCTATTACATGCCTGGAGTCTGGATTATACTTCTTAAGCATCGATACGTGAAAAATATTGTGAATGTGCTCCATGTGCGGAGGTAACGCCAATTCGTAAGCTACTTCGCCAACGCGCTTTAGAATCTCAAAAGGTCCGACATATCTTGGGCTCAACTTTCCTTTCTTTCCAAACCTCGTTAGTCCCCTCCACGGTGATACTTTCAGTAATACCAAGCTTCCTTCTTCGAATTCCATGTATTTCCTTGACTGGTCTGCATATTTCCTTTGACGGTCCTGTACGGCTATCAATCTCTTTTGGATAACTTCAACCACTTCTTTTGTCTGCTGTACTAGTTCAGGTCCATGTATTTTGCATTCTCCTACTTCATCCCAATACACTGGAGATCTGCATTTGCGTCCATAAAGGGCTTCATAGGGTGGCATCCCAATACTGGCATGATAACTGTTGTTATAAGCAAATTCTACCAGAGGTAAATGCTCGTCCCAACTTCCTTTGAAATCAATAGCATAAACATGTAACATGTTCTCGATGTCTGGATCGTTCTTTCACTTTGGTCATCCGTCTGTGGGTGGTAAGTTGTACTCATATTCAGTCTTGTTCCCAAACATTCTTGAAAACTTTTCCAAAATCTTGAATTAAATCTTGGATCTCGATCAGATACGATAGACACCGGGACTCCGTGACGAACTACAATTTCCTTCAGGTACATATGGACCAACTTGTCGAGTGAAAATCTTTCATTTATATACAGAAAATGAGTTGAATTGGTAAGTCTATCCACTATAACCCAAATGGCATCATGATTAGCCCTTGTCCTTGGTAATCCAACTATAAAATCCATGGCAATATGTTCCCACTTCCATTCTGGAATCTCCAAAGGCTGTAGCAATCCACTTGGTCTTTGATGTTCGACTTTAACTCTCTGACATGTATAACATCTGCTAACCCATTCCGCAATTTCCCTCTTCATATCTGGCCACCAATAATTTTCCTTTAAATCTCTTTACATTTTGGTACTCCCTGGATGGATTGAATACCTTGAATTATGTGCTTCCTGTAAAATTTCATTCTTCAGCTCCGTCATTGGTGGAATCCAAATTCTTGAAGAAAACCTAAGAATACCTTGATCATCCTTTTGCGTGCACAATTCTTCACCTACCAAACGATTTATATCTTGATCCATTACATCTTCCTGACACTTCTTTATTTTCTCTAACAACTCCGGCTGGAAAGTCATACTGTACACTTTTGCTTCATCAGGCTTGCAAACTCTAATCTCCAATTCCAGTTTCTGAAATTCCTTATATATCTCTTTAGGTACTAATATCTCATTTAACTTTTCCTTCTAACTCAACGCGTCTGCTACAACGTTCGCCTTACCGGGATGATAAGTAATCGAGCAATCGTAATCCTTGATCAATTCTAACCATCTCATTTGCCTCATATTAAGTTCCTTTTGTGTGAATATATACTTCAAACTTTTGTGATCTGTGTAAATCTCGCACTTTTCTCCATACAGATAATGTCTCCAAATTTTCAAAGCGAAAACTATGGCTGCTAGCTCCAAATCATGAGTAGGATATTTCTGTTCGTGTTGTTTCAATTGCCTTGAGGCATACGCAATCACCTTATTGTGCTGCTGTAGAACGCATCATAGTTGTTTATGAGAAGCATCGCTATAAATTACAAAATTCCCTTGATCGTCTGGAAGTGACAAAACAGGTGCTGTGATTAATCGTTGCTTCAATTTCTGAAAACTTTCTTCGCACTTGTTATTCCATATAAACTTTTCATTCTTCCCTGTAAGCTTTGTCAATGGTATTGCAATCCTTGAAAAATTTTAAACGAATCGACGATAATATCCCGCTAATCCCAAGAAACTTCTTACCTCGATGGATGTTCTCGGTTTTTCCCAATTTGTAATTGCCTCAATCTTTGCTGGGTCCACTTTGATCCCTTCATTACTGACTATGTCTCCTAAAAACTGAACTTCCTGTAGCCAAAACTCACACTTCGAGAATTTAGCACATAACATCTTTTTCCTTAGAATCTCCAAAGCTGTTCTCAAATGTTCCGCATGATCCCCTTCCGCCTTTGAATAAATCAAAATATCGTCTAAAAACACAATAACGAACTTGTCCAAGTATTCCTTGAAAATTCTGTTCATCAGGTCCATAAACGCTGTCGGGGCATTGGTCAATCCAAAAGACATCACTAAAAATTCGTAATGTCCATACCTTGTTCTGAAAGCTGTCTTTGGTATATCTTCTGGCTTAATCTTCAGTTGATGATATCCGGATCTTAAGTCAATCTTGGAGAAAAACTTGGCTCCCTTCAATTGGTCAAATAGATCGTCAATTCTGGGTAACGGATACTTGTTCTTGATTGTAAGCTTGTTGAGCTCCCTATAGTCGATGCACAGTCTCATGCTTCCATCTTTCTTCTGGACAAATAATACTGGGGCTCCCCACGGGGATACACTGGGTCTGATTACTCCCTTCTCTAATAATTCTTGCAATTGCTTCGCTAGCTCCTTCATTTCAACGGGCGACATTCTATACGGGGCCTTGGATACCGGTTATGTTCCAGGTGCTAAGTTGATTGCAAACTCAATTTCTCTATCTGGAGGAAGTCCTGGTAACTCTTCGGGAAACACGTCTGGAAATTTATTCACTACTGGAATATTTTCAAGTTTTGCTGGCTCCTGACTTTTATCAATCACATATGCCACGAAATGCTCGCATCCTTGCCTTAGTAACTTCTTGGCATGAATCATCGTTAAGAACTTCTTTACTTGTTTCTGGCCCTTGAACATTACTATTCTTTCGTCTGGCGTCTTCACCATTACCTTCTTATTTTGACAATCTATCTGGGCATCGTGCTTAGATAACCAATCCATTCCTAAGATAACGTCAAATTCTCCTAACTTAAATGGTATCAAATCTACGCAAAACTTACTACCAGAAATCTCAATCTCACAATTCCCACAAAGTTGATTAACAGATACTCGTTCTTGATTTGCTAATTCCACAGTCATTACTTCATTTAAATACTCAATTGGACAATTTAACTTACTAACAAAATCTTGTGAAACAAACGATCGAGTTGCTCCCGAATCTATTAACACTTTGGCACATAAAGAATTCACATTAAGCGTACCTGCCACGACATCCGTATCCTGGATAGCATCCTTCACAGACATGTCAAAAACTCTAGCCCTTGGAGTCTCATTCACTGCTGGGGTAGACCCCATAATCCTCAATGCATTACTGACTGGGGCTGGTGTCTTGCAATCCCTGGCTATATGTCCTGGCTTTCCACATTTAAAGCACTTAAATCCAATGGCTGGAACCTTCACTGCTGGATTCCGGATAGGCTGATCCTTATTTGCTGGCTCTCTTGCTAGCTGATTTCCGCACTCCCTTGAATAGTGCCCTTTCTGATTGCACTTGAAACAAACTACATTCAACTTATTACAAACTCCTCCATGCTTCTTCCCACATACTTGACAATCTGGAAAAGTTAATCTCAACTGATTTGGCTAATTCGCAGTAACTGGACGGTTGCCATGGCCTCCGTCGCTTGCATTTTATCTCCTGAAATTAAAATTCCTCCCCGGCTGAAACTTGCCCTTCTTAAAATTTGGAAACTTCCCTGGTTGTGACTGACCTTCATTCCCTTCAAATTTCCTTTTCTTGCTTTCTTTCTCCTTCTGTGACATCTCACTCTCTGTCTCTGCGATCATAGCCTTCTGTACAACTCCTGCATAGGTATCCAACTCAAAAATGGCTACCTTCCCTCTGATCCATGGCTTCAAACCTTGCTGGAATCTCTTAGCCTTCTTCCTATCAGTATCCATATACGACGGCACATACCTTGACAATTCCTCAAGCTTACTCTCATAATCCGCCACCGACATATTCCCTTGCTTTAATTCTAAAAATTTCAGCTCCATCTGATCCTGGACAAACTGAGGAAAATACTTTTCTAAAAACAATTCCTTAAACCTCTCCCAAGTAATAACATCTGTACCTTCCAATGTTTTCACCATCTCCCACCAATAGGTGGCCTCATTCTTCAAATAGTAACTTGCAAACTCAACCTTCTGTTCTTCCTTTACTTTCACTAAGGCAAATGCCTTCTCTATCTCCTTTAACCAAACATTTGCTTCAATCGGCTCTAAGGAACCCTTAAATTCTGGTGGGTTTACTGCCTGAAAAGTTTTGAAAGTTACCTGGGGATTGGTCTGTCTTTGTTGTTGTGCCAGGTGAACTATTTGTTGGGCCAAGATTTGGAGTATCTGGGCTATTGCTGGGTCTATAGGTCCTGGGTTTGCATTCTGGTTTGTATCATCTTGGTTGTTATTATTGTTGTTGTTGGTTTCTTCATTCTGGGTGTTGGTGCGGGTATTTCTTCTGGGAGGCATTTTCTGTAAAGAATCAAACAACTTATTTAGCTTTTAAACCAAATTCTTTGCAGAAAAGAAAAGTTTTGTAAAACAGAAGTATCTCTTTTTGAAAACAGTTGTAACAGTTGAACTAAGTAAATTGCATGCTTCTTTACAGAATATAAACAGTTATGGGAAACAGGGTACATGGTATCATAGGGGTATAACTGGTGCAATAAATAAGGTAAAGTAAAACAGGTGCAGTAAAGTAAATGATAGTGCTGGAAAGGAAAAGGTACTAATATATATATATAGATCAAAAGTTTTGGGTAGTACAAGCGTAAAGACGCTTCAAAAGTAAAAACAAAAGGGTACAACAACCTACTCACTAGTCAGCATAGCTAGTCTATAAATACAACCCAAAAGTCTATTGATACACACTAAACACTACTATACATATTACATAACCATCACAAGACTGCTCAGCATCTCTGTCTCTGGATCTCTGACTCAACTCCAAGGAAACTCTGGTCCTGTCAGCCTCTCAAAGTCCTTCATCACCTCAGTAGCCCAGCCCATCAGTGCATCAGGGCCTCTGCCAGGTAATGTAGCTCCATGTAGCCTAGCCTCAAGAACCCTCCGTGTCACATGAATCTCCTCTCGAAGCTCCCTCAAACCACGATCAACATCTATTATCCTAATGATATGTTGTAGCTCTCGAATCTGGGCCAACAAGGAATCACGCTCCAGTAGAAGAGCCTCATACCGGTAGTAAGGAACTGGGGGCAATGTAGACTGGAATGGGGCACTCGCAACTGAATGCCCAGTGGAATCTGAATCAGCTGGTTGGGGTCCTCTGATAGGTGACCTCATGCCTGGGGGTGGAATGGCCTGTAGTGGTATGGGCTGCAACACAGGTGGAGGTAGAATAGCCAACACTGGTGGAACAGCAGGACGTGGGTCTGAAGATGGTCCTCCAACTGAAGGCTCTAAATGATCAACTGATACGGGATGAAAGAGTCGGCCATCGCTGCTATCTGAAATTATATCACAATATAAGAATCTCGAACCATGACGCGAATTACACTAATACCTGTTATACCATAGCACTCAACCTCTCGACGTTCTATCTTTCTATTCCTTACTTCAAATCCTAACCCTCTACCCATTCCCGTCAATCTAGGCCTGTGTCAGTGACTTATAACCTGTAGCTCTGATACCAAACCTGTGGCGCCCTCCAAACCCGGGTCAGAAGTTTGGGGTCCACACACACCACACTATTTATAACCTGCTTATAACAATAATAAAGATAATAATAATATGCAGTGGCCCTACTTACCAACTACCACGCACCGCAACAGGTTAAAGTATTCACACAAGCCAAACACACCTACTTATATTACAAACGTTCAAATCCCAACTATTCCAAACTCAGAACTGAGTATTAAACATTATTACAAACTTTTACAAACTTAGATTATTCCAAAAGAAGCCTACTAGCTCAACTCGATCAACCTGAACCCCTAGCTCTCGCGCTGGACTGGGGATCCTCGTTACCAACCGGTTCCTTCTTAACTGGAAAAGAACATAAACAACATCGCACAAATGAGCTAACTAGCTCAGCAAGTCATAATGACAAAATTGAGAATAATGATCATCAGGTGAAAATGGTTACGATATCAAGTGAACAATGAATAATGATTTAGAATTGGATATTATACTTTCATTTTAAAAACCAAGGTTAGGCTGCTAATCAGTCACGCACTAACCCCTAGCAAAGCACACATCACTGCTCTAACTACTGGATCCAAGGCACACATTGGCCTAACTTGACCATTATATGGTCTGACCACGAATCTGGTCCACAATTTTATAAAAACAATCCAATTCTAACATAATAACAGAATAAGCAGTAATAAACAATAAACATAATCATTAACAACATTGGACGTTCAATAATGAAAATGGTTTCAATCTGCATAAAGATCAATATGGCATTTCCAAAGCTTGGCTGTTAGGTAATGAAAGAATTGGATAACAAAAGAATCAGTGTTTCAGGGTTTTAAGGATTTGGCCTTTCAAAGCATAAGATACAATGGTTTGAGTGTGTAAGCAATCTGGTTCAGTGTTTGATATTTAGTTTTTATGTATTTGTGGAGTAGTATCGTATACTTGAGGTTCGTATTTGGGTATACAACAATCAATGGTCTAGAATGAATCAGGTTTACGGCTAAAGATCAATAACTGGAATTAAGGTTTTGGGTTCAGTGCTTCAAAGCACTTGCAATATAAAATAAGATTATCAATCAATACAACATCTCGAGAAAGTTCAGAACACTTTCCTGGTACTAGCTTACTACACTGCACTTGCTTTCAATCACCACTATCTTACTCTTTGACTACATGTTTCCCTTTCCTACGCCTTGCCTCTTCTGCTCACATATCATAAGCATCTATCAATATTCAACTCATACGATTCTATTCGACACATACTTCTATCTACCCTTCGTTTCACCCAAATCCGATTAACGGATTGAAAGTTACGCAATAAACAAGTAAACATCGAATATACAGACCGACAGTTAACCAACAAGTCACATATAACACATAACACATCACATAATCAATGATATATCATTTATAAAGAAGTCTCGGGTCATAAATAGGCTTTCGGATATTTAAAATGATTTTTAAAACATTTTTCGGAATTAAAACGGGTCGTTGGATCAATTTTGGAGTAATAAACAGGGTTCGGTTGGCCCATTTTGGCTTCAAAATAATTTTATAATAATTATCGAGCCTTGAAAATAATTTAGAATAATATTTTAAAACTCGAAACTATTTTTCAGAATTTTTAAATCATTTTTAAATAATTAAATCTAATTAAATAATTAATTAAAATCAAATAATAATTAATTAAATCAATTAATCAATTAATTTTCGAATTAATAGACTAATTAATCAATTAAAAATTAACTGAAATTAATTAACTAATTAATTCAGATTTATTTTTGAATTAAAAATAATTTTTGGAATTAAAATAATAATTTTTGGAATTTTCAGAAATTAAAAATGAATTTTTATAATTAAAATAAATAGGAAATATGATTTTAAATAATTTATAAACAGGAATCCAAAATATGCAAACTCTGGAAACCTGGGGGACTAAATTGTTTCTTCTTCAATACTTCAGGGGCCTGTTTGCAATTTTGCAAACCCCCGCCGTCGACTCGCCGGAGTGTGGCCGGAGAACACGATTCCGGACACCTCAGGCCACCAAACTCTCCAGAATTAATCTACACATTACCAGGAACTTATTTATGCAATAAAAACACATCAATCATCCATGTCCTGGCCGGAAATTGGCCAAGAACATTGCTGGTTTCCGGTGAACTTCGAAAATTTTCAAAACACAACTCCCTTCGATTCAAGCATTCTCTATTAACGAGCTATATACCAATCGATTGCAAATTTCATAAGGAACATAATCCACTATAAATCAACAGCTAATAACCCCTAAATCAAAAAGCCCCAAATTTCAATTGAAAACATTCATAGGGGTTATAAACCCTAATTTTAAAATTCGAGAATTAAACCCACTTTTGAGCATGTTATTGAACTCCAAATCAAACGTATGACATATGAAAATCATCAGGAAAATAAGCTCTACAACATGCAATCATCAAATCATATAAACAATCATCCGAACAGAAATTCATATTTTTAATAAAAATAATTCGAAAATAAATAAAAATATAGAAAAATAACCTTAGTTTCTGCAGTAAAACGAAGCTCAGATGCTGATAGTACTCCTCAAATCCTTCGTTTTGGTTACTCAAGCTTTGAAAACAGAGATCAATAACACCTTCGTTTTGCTGTTTGATTCTCAGAAAGGTTTATGAATTTAGGGTTTTTCTCTGGAAAATTATATATTAGCTGACTGCAAATGATTTTGATACGAAATAAATTACGGTAAAAGGCTATTTATAATTATGGAAAATTAGTATCTCGTTATATCATTCCGAATATTAAAACGGTACGTTTATTTGTAAAAACTGAGCCAAACGGTATCGGTTTTCGGGATAATTATCCAAATCAGTACAATTTGTACTGCGGTCTTGGTCTCAGCGCCTGGTTACATGTATTACGAGGTGATAATTGTGATAGTTTAATAAAAATCTCTCGTTTCTCGAAAATACGAGTTTTATTGATTTACCGAAACGAATATTGTATTGAAAATGTTGCGTCGGGACCCGCGCAGGACAAACCGTACGCCGGATCGAAAAAGTCGAAACATGGAATATGCTCGAAATATTATAATTACGTTAGGAAGGAGTTCTCGGAAGAGTTTCGGGTTCCAAAAACGTAACAACGGATGACGTCGGTTGGTTCCTGTTTTTATAAAATAGATTTTAAATACCCGGAAAAAGATTTTATAAATTTCATATGATTCTTATAAATTCATAAATCAACATAAAAATAATTAGGAAGATATGACAATTATCTATATTTTATTTTGGACATATAAAAATTAAAATACTCAATTAATAATATTTTTAAACATCCAAACACATTTAACACTTAACAAATAATTCACAGAATAGATACTGAACACATATAATAATTATTTATTAGCAAAAATAATTACACGATATATCCTGGATATTACAGTTATCGACAAGTCTATATCCATTCGAGAACTCAGAGATATCTACAAGTCAAGTGAAGTTATGAAGACTAGAGATCTCGATGAGCTGAAGACCTCTACAAGCCAAACTCATTATGGAGTACTAGAGATCTCGATAAGCCTTTGTACTTATCGAGATATCAAGTGTTCTAATAATTCAAACTGGAGATCTCGAAGTACAGTCTCAAAGTACAGAATTGCAGATCAATTTAATATCCAAGATAAACAATCAACAAACAATTCAACAGCTGGATTGGCAAGTCTACAAAAAGCAGCTTGAAGTGTGTGCAAGATATATGACAAAGATTAACTGACAGAGGAAGATTAAAGTAAACACGGGATGCTAAAGATATGCTAAGCCAGAAATGGAATATTTGCTTTTCTATAAATAGAAATAACAAGTGACAGTTTAGAAAAGTTAATAGCATGTTTATTATCCACTGTGTAAACCAGCAGTTAACTGAGCTATAAAGTTAACACTGGTCCTCTAGTTAGAAGTAACAATTTAGATTAAAATTCTTGTAATACTCTCGAGAAGAAGCTGAGCTCTTTAACTTCGACGAGCTTAGAAATTTTGTAGCAAAACATCTTAATTTTTAATAAAAAAATTAAGTGAGTTTTGAAGATCTGTGTTCTTTATTTTATGCAAGTTTAATTTCTACATGAACACTTTTCTATACAAGATTTAATTTACTTTGTTCAACCATTATCTTTCAAGAAAAGCCTAAAATCAGAAAAACACATTCACCCCCCTCTGTGTGTGATTCATTACCTAACAAAGGATAATCGACACAGTTTTATATCATTTGCTTTTGATACATTTGGATTTTTTGCTTTTGATGCAGTTGAATTTCTGAGAAGAGTACGAAAAGTCATGAACAAGAATGTAATGATTGCAGGGTCGGCAGAATACGTGTTTCGATGATTAGGTTTTGCGATTCAACAATGTCTAGCGACACAGCTTATTGCTTGTTCGCTGATAAGTGGCATTTTATACCACTTAGAACGTCTTATAATAGCTTGAATTGGTGTCTTGAAATCAAGTATTTTGTGTATTTGATGCATTTTTCTAGTGTTTGTGCATTTCAGGGTATTAATTGCATTTCGGGAGAGAATTCATCAATAATAAGCCTTGGCATGTGTTTAGCATTGCAAGTGGGAAGATAGGAGCAGATTTTAGTGAAGAAACGGGAGAAAAACAGATCAATTTCCAGTAGGGGGCTGAGCGCCCGCTCAGCTCTGCTGAGCGACCGCTCAGGAAGCTGAGCGACCGCTCAGGAAGCTGAGCGGCCACGCATGGTCGGATTTTCAGAATTAATATTTTAGACTCCTATTTCTGTTTGACTTCCAACTTCTGAGTTAGCTGGGCTTTATGGGACTCCTATATAAGTAGATTTCAGAGACGTTTTACAAAGGTTGGATCGTAGTATTAATCGAAGAGCGAGGAGATAAAGAAGAAGACCATTTTAGCACACCGCAACAAAGAGGAAGCATATTTTCTTGTGATTCTTTATTTTCGTTGTAACGTTGGATGCTAGTTTTCTTTACTTTGAACCTATTTACTCTTGTGACGTACTCTGGTTTAATATAAGTAGTTTTAGTTATTATTCTCGTGTGTTATTATCATGTTTTTATATGAACCCATGATGACGATGAGTGCTATCATGGGCTAATCGTGATCATGGGGTCATAACGGATTTACTATGGAACTCTTTAGTTAGTTATTTAATACCTTAGTGTGTGATGATTGTATGATACCTAGTATTGGTTGTGCGTATTCATCTTATGTGCGTCGCGAACATATAAGATAGGGTGTTAATCTCTTGTGAAGCGACGGTGGATCTTGAGATTTAGAACTTGCCATGTTAGCATAGGTTCATGTACGAGTATGCATGATTAGTGGGTAACTCTAACCGTTTTATCCGCCCTGTATAATCAAAAGAAATAACTTGTGCTTAAATCGTTATGTTGTCAATTTCTGTAGATATATAGGGACTCAACATAATTGATGCATATTCAACTTCTATCTTAATTGTGGATGCTTGGTAGAATGGTATTAGTACAATGAAAGTTGGCTTTTATCAGTTTCGCGTTATTCGATTAATATCATCACTGTTGCATGCTAAGGTAATAACAATAGCTATTGAAGGAAGTAGTAATGAAGTCGTGATCTCATGAGTGTTTTAATATTGTTAATTCAAGTGTTAATTAAGTGTTTAATTCTAGTAGTTAATTGTAGTTAATAATTAGTTAATCAAATCTGAGTGTTATTATCTTAACATTGAGAAGTAATCATACACTGGTGAGTGAGTTTAATTGAACATAATTAGTCTGAGTCTCTGTGGGAATGAACTAGAAAGTATTCTATATTACTTGTGAACGCGTATACTTGTGTGTGTTATTAGCGCGTGTTTTCGCCCTAACAAGTTTTTGGCGCCGCTACCGGGGACTCGGCGTATTTGTTTAGTTTATGTACTTACCATTATTGGTCATTAGGACTCGGTGATTAAGACATGTTACTTATTATTTCCGGTTGTGTTTCAGGTACTTTAGCGAGCGTTTATGCAAACTCGTTCTCATACTCGCAAGTGGACTTTAGATATGGCTGAGGAGACAGACGAAGTTCTTGATATTCCGGAGAAGATAGATTTTGAAGATTCGGATTCAGGAAGTGAGCAGAAAGAACCATTAACCATGGGTGATCGTTTAGTTCCGGCAGATCCAGCTCTTATGAACTTTTTTCGGCCCAAAATTGGTGACATTCAGTCTAGCATCATGCACCCGGCTATTGAGGCCAATAACTTTGAAATCAAGCCGGGCACTATTCAGATGGTGCAGAATTCTGTTTCTTTCGGAGGTGCTGCGACTGAAGACCCCAACATGCACATAAGGAATTTTGTCGAGATCTGTAGTACTTTCAAATATAATGGTGTGACTGATGAGGCTATCAAGCTGAGGCTTTTCCCATTCTCTCTGAGGGATAAAGCTAAGGACTGGTTACATTCTGAACCAGCTGGGTCTATCACTACTTGGCAAGATCTTGCGCAAAAGTTTCTGGTTAAGTTTTATCCAATGGCGAAGACTGCGACAATGAGGAGTGCTCTTACTCAGCAACCTACAGAATCTATGTGCGAAGCTTGGGAGCGCTACAAAGAGATGTTGAGAAAGTGTCCACATCATGGAATGCCTGATTGGATGGTGATCACTGGTTTCTATAATGGTTTGGGGGCCCAATCTCGGCCCATGCTCGATGCAGCAGCTGGAGGCGCCTTGTGGGCCAAAACCTATACTGAGGCTTATAATCTTATTGAGACTATGGCTGCAAATGAGCATCAAAACCCAACTCAAAGGATGATGCCTGGGAAGGTAGCAGGTATTCTGGAAGTCAATGCAGCTACAGCTATTGCAGCGCAGCTCCAAGCACTGTCTATGAAGGTCGATTCTCTAGCCACCTATGCGGTCAATCAGATAGCTATGGTCTGCGAGCTCTGTGCAGGTTCTCATGCTACGGATCAGTGTTCTCTTGTTAATAAATATGTTCAGTATGTGAACAATTATCAGCGACAACAGCATCCTGTGCCAGCTACTTATCATCCTAACAACAGAAATCATCCAAATTTCAGCTGGAGTAATAATCAGAATGTTATTCAGCAACCATATCAGCAAGGCGTAAGTAAACAGTTCAATCCACCTGGATTCCAGCAACCACAGCATTATGCTCAAACGCAATCATATCCTCAACAAGGAGGTGCAGCTCCACCCTCTAGTGCTAATTTTGAGGAACTTAAGCTATTGTGCAAAAGTCAGGCAGTTTCTATCAAGACCTTGGAAAATAAAATCGGTCAAATAGCCAATGCAGTGCTCAATCATCAACCTGGCACACTTCCCAGTGATACTGAAGTTCCAGGCAGGAAGGAAGCTAAAGAGCAAGTCAAGGCTATTATCTTAAGGTCTGGAAAAGTTGCTGATGCTGAAAAAGTAAAAGAAGGAGAAACTGAAGTTGGTGATGAAGAAGCTAAGCAAAAGGAGAAAGCAGCAGAACCAAGGAAGACTACTATTGAACGCACTCTGCTTGAGGGTAATACAGGGGATAAACAGCTCTATCCTCCACCACCTTTCCTTAAGAGATTGCAACAACAAAAGCTGGATAAGCAGTTCGGTAAGTTTCTGGAGGTGTTCAAGAAACTTCACATCAATATACCTTTCGCTGAGGCTCTGGAGCAAATGCCTAGTTATGCGAAATTTATGAAGAGTATTCTTTCAAGGAAGGTGAAACTGGATGACCTTGAGACCGTTGCTCTAACGGAAGAATGCAGTGTTGTGCTGCAACAAAAGTTACCTCCAAAGCTTAAAGATCCAGGTAGCTTCACCATTCCTTGCACCATTGGCAAGTTGTCTTTTGACAAGTGCCTGTATGATTTGGGAGCAAGCATCAATCTGATGCCGTTGTCGATCTTTAAAAAGTTAAATTTGCCTGATCCAAAGCCCACCTACATGTCTCTACAATTGGTCGATCGTTCTATTACATACCCACGAGGCATAGTGGAGGATGTGCTAGTAAAGGTGGATAAGCTCTTCTTTTCTGCAGACTTTGTTATTCTGGATTTCGAGGAAGATAAGAAGATTCCCATAATCTTGGGGAGACCCTTCTTGGCTACAGGCCGTACCTTGATAGATGTGCAGAAAGGTGAACTTACTATGCGGGTGCAGGATCAGGATGTGACATTCAATGTATTCAAAGCAATGAAATTCCCTACAGAAGATGAGGAGTGCTTAAAAGTGGATTTGATTGATTCTGCGGTTACTTCAGAACTTGATCATATGCTAATGTTTGATGCATTAGAGAAGGCTTTAGTGGGGGATTTTGACAGTGATCATGAGGATGGCAATGAGCAACTATAATATCTAAATGCTTCTCCCTGGAGGCGAAAGCTAGACATGCCATTTGAATCTCTTGGTACTTCTGACCTCAAAAATGCTGAAGGAAAGCTCAAACCATCTATTGAGGAAGCACCTACAGTGGAGCTTAAACCATTGCCTGAACACTTGAGGTATGCTTTTTTAGATTATGCATCTACTTTACCTGTTATTATTGCATCTGACCTTTCAAGTAGTGAGGAGGACAAGCTCTTAAGGATCTTGAGAGAATTCAAATCGGCTATCGGATGGACTATAGCAGACATCAAAGGGATCAGCCCTTCATACTGCATGCATAAGATTCTGCTAGAGGAGGGTAGTAAGCCGACTGTTGAGCAATAATGCAAACTTAATCTTATCATGAAAAAAGTGGTGAAGAAAGAAATTCTGAAGTGGCTGGATGCAGGAATCATTTATCCTATTTCTGACAGTTCTTGGGTGAGCCCCGTGCAATGTGTACCTAAGAAAGGAGGTATCACTGTGGTAGCAAATGAGAAGAATGAGCTCATCCCCACGAGAACAGTCACAGGATGGAGAGTATGCATGGACTACAGAAAGTTGAACAAGGCCACGAGGAAGGATCACTTCCCTCTTCCATTTATTGATCAGATGCTTGACAGGTTGGCCGGTCATGAGTATTATTGTCTTCTGGATGGCTATTCAGGGTATAATCAGATTTGTATTACACCAGAGGATCAAGAAAAGACTACCTTCACTTGTTCATTTGGCACGTTTTCTTTTCACAGAGTTTCATTTGGTTTATTTGGCGCACCGGCCACTTTTTAGAGATGTATGATGGCTATATTCTCTGACATGATTGGAAATAATGTCGAGGTGTTCATGGACAACTTCTCTGTCTTTGGACATTCGTATGATGAATGTTTGAATAATCTTCGTGCAGTACTCAAAAGGTGTGTGGAAACTAATTTGATGCTCAATTGGGAAAAATGTCATTTTATGGTGCGTGAAGGCATTACTCTTGGGCATAAGGTCTCTAGCAAGGGTCTTGAGGTGGACAAAGCCAAGGTGGGAGTCATTGAAAATCTTCCACCACCTATTTCTATGAAAGGAATCTGTAGTTTTCTTGGTCATGCGGGTTTTTATCGGCGTTTCATCAAGGACTTTTTGAAGATATCTAATCCGTTGTGCAACTTGCTTGAGAAGGATGTGCCTTTTAAATTTGATGATGACTGCTTAACGGCATTCGAGACTCTCAAGAAGAGTTTGATAACTGCACCGGTTATTGAGCACCTGATTGGACAGAGCCTTTTGAGATGATGTGTGATGTAAGTGATTATGCGGTGGGCGCAGTTCTTGGGCAGCACAAGAATAATCTTTTTTATGTAGTCTACTATGCTAGCAAGACCTTAAATGGGGCCCAAATGAACTACACCACTACTGAGAAGGAGCTCTTGGCTATAGTCTTTGGTTTCGAAAAATTTCGATCTTATTTGCTTGGGACAAAGGTGACAGTGTACACTGATCATGCGGCCATTCGCTATTTAGTTTCCAAGAAGGATTCGAAGCCGAGACTCATTCGTTGGGTGCTCTTGCTACAGGAATTTGAGTTAGAGATCAAGGATCGGAAAGGTACTGAGAATCAAGTAGCTGACCATCTCTCTAGATTGGAGAATCCCGAGTCTACTTCACATGATAAGACATTGATCAACGAATCTTTTCCGGATGAGCAGTTGTTCGAAGTTCAGGAGGAAGAGCCATGGTTCGCAGATATTGTGAATTATCTTGTCAGCAATATAATGCCTCCTAATTTGACCACAGCTCAAAAGAAGAAGTTTCTGCATGAGGTGAAGTGGTATATGTGGGATGAACCATATTTGTTTAGACAGGAAGCTGACCAGATCATCAGGAGATGTATCCCATTATGTGAGACGGAGGGGATATTACGAGACTCTCACTCCACAGTTTATGGTGGACACTATGGTGGTGAGAAGATGGCAGCACGTATTCTGCAAGCAGGTTTTTTCTGGCCTACTTTGTTTAAGGATGCTCATCATTTCGTTTTAAGGTGTGATCGTTGCCAAAGAGTGGGAAATTTTACGAGAAAGGATGAGATGTCGTTAAATGTGATGCTTGAAGTCGAGGTCTTTGATGTTTGGGGAATCGATTTCATGGGGCCTTTTGTCTCGTCCTGCAATAATCAGTACATCTTGCTGGCAGTCGATTATGTCTCAAAATGGGTAGAAGTCAAAGCTCTACCGACGAATGATGCAAAGGCGATGTTGAATTTTCTTCATAAGCAGATTTTCACAAGGTTTGAAATGCCACGAGTAATCATAAGTGATGAAGGGTCACATTTCTGCAACCGTAAGTTTACTTTTATGATGCAGCGCTACAATGTGAATCATCATGTTGCTACTGCCTATCATCCGCAAATAAATGGTCAAGCGGAAGTGTCTAACAGAGAGATCAAGCGCATTTTAGAGAAGGTTGTTTGTCTGTCAAGGAAGGATTGGTCTTTAAAGCTCGATGAAGCTGTTTGGGCTTATAGAACAGTATATAAGACTCCACTTGGGATGTCCCCATTTCAACTTGTGTATGGTAAGGGATGTCATTTACCTGCGGAGCTTGAGCATAAAGCCTATTGGGCGTTGAAAAAGTTGAATCTGGATCTAGATGCAGCTGGAAAGAAACGAATGCTTCAGCTTAGTGAACTTGATGAATTTCGACTCCAAGCGTACGAGAACAATAAAATGTACAAGGAAAAAGTGAAAAGGTGGCACGACAGAAGCTTCATCCTAAGTTATTTGTGTCGGGGCAGCAAGTTCTTTTATTTAACTCTCGTCTCCGACTTTTTCCTGGGAAGTTGAAATCAAGGTGGTCTGGACCTTTTATTGTCAAAACTGTGTTTCCACATGGAGCGGTGGAGATTTTTGAGAATGATCCGGACCAAGCATTCAAGGTTAATGGACAGCATTTGAAGCACTACTATGGGGACACGGCAAACCGGAAAGTGGTTAGTGCCGTTTTATTGTCAACTTGAGTAAGGTACGCTACGTCAAGCTAATTACGAAAAAGAAGCGTTTCGTGGGAGGCAACCCATGATTTGTTGTTACAGGAACCCTTAGAAGTTAGTAACCTATCCAAAACCACAAAAAAATCAGAAAAACAGGGCAAGGAAAAAAAATTCCAGAAGACCCCTGAGCGCCCGCTCAGCTCTGCTGAGCAACCGCTCAGGGGCCAACTGGGAGAAATTTTTTTAAGTCCAATAAAAATCCAAAAAAAATCTGAAAAATAAAAAAAAAACAAAATACAGCCCATTACCCACGACCTATTTCCCCATTATCACATGTTTTTAACCCTCAAACCCACTCCTAATCAAATTTTACCCTAATCCCTACCCTATATATACATACACCTATTCCATACACTTTCAAACCTTAAACTCTCTCCCAAATCCAAAAACACAAATCTTAAACACTTTTACTCAGTTTCGATGGCACCCAAGAGATCCAGGACTATCGATAGCAGCAGCACTGTCCCTACTGCTGATTCTTCGAGCTACTGCGAGGCCTCGTTTGAATGATAGGGCTGCTGAAGAGGAGTATACTAGGCTTCTGGGTAAGCCGATTTTGAAGGAGAGGGGGTTCTTACCATCGGGGAGGGATGGTGAGTTGTTGCCTATGATTATTGAGAAGGGTTGGATTGCTTTTTGTGAGTCTCCTGAAGCAGTTCCGATGAGCGTGGTTCGCGAGTTCTATGCGAACGCGAAGGCTGAGAAGAATGGGTATTCTGTTATTCGGGGGATGACGGTGGATTATCACCCTGCGGCGATTCGCCATGTGATTGGGCAGTGACAGAGGAAGCCCACGGAGAAGAATTGGAACGAGAAGACTGCTGAGGATTTTGACTTGGACTTGATTTGTGCTACTCTCTGTAGACCGGGCACAGTTTGGACCTTCAAGACTGGGACTAACGAGTATCGCCATTTTCCGGCGATTGCGATGAACAGGTATGCCCGTGCATGGAATGCTTTAATTTACGCTAATATTCTGCCTACTTCACATGCACATGAGGTCACAGTTGAGAGAGCACAGTTGTTATGGGGAATTTTGAATGAGGAGTACTATGTGGACCTTGGTGAGTTCATCTACCAAGGAATTCTAAAGTTTTTGAGGGGAGCTAAGCACATGAACATCCCTTATGCATCCACGGTTACAAAGCTTTGTCGAGCAGTGGGAGTTCAGTGGTCGTCTCATGAGCAGTTGTAGTTGCCGGCCGCTCCTATTAACTCTGGGACTCTGCATGTGATGCAGGAGTGGACCGGTGGTGAGCCCGAGGAGCATGGGCTGGGTTATCGTCTTCCAGGAGGGCATCCAGCACGAGGTGCTACCATGGAGAGGCCAAGGCGAGATGGGGCTGGTTCTTTTAGAGCTCAGAAGGGTGCTGGGATGGCTGATGCCCAGTATAGGAGGTTGTCGAGGAGGATGGACGCTATGTACGAGACATAGAGCAGGTTTGCTCAGGAGCTCACCCTTGTACTTGGGACTGCTTTTCGAGACCTTGGAGCTGACATCCAGTGGCCAGTTTTTGGTGAGGACTCTATATATCCGCCTCCTGATACACCACCCTCTGAGGGTGATGATGATGATGATCTCTCCGAGTAGGTATACCCTGTGTTCCTTTCTACTACCTTCACTGAGGACAGTGAAGATTTTAAGTTTGGGGGTGGTAGTTAAGGAATATTTTGTGTGTGTCATATAGTTGCATATTCATGATAGTTTAGTTCATATAGTTCATATAGTTGCATATTTTTTGTCATATAGTTTTTTTTATTATTATTTATAGCTTTATTTATCATGTCATGTAGCTCATGCATATACCATGATCCCTTTTGCGCTGATTTATCAATTAATTTGTGATGTTGATACGAGTGTAGTGATAGCGTTAAAGTGATGTTGAGTCGTGTAGGTTGATATGCATGCTAGAAACACTTTTAATTTCACTAAGTCTTAGAGAATGCTTAAAGACTAGATTGTTGTTATGGTTTGATGGTTTTCGAGGTTAATCTATTGATTATGCTTAGAATTTTATAATAGATTCTTAGTGATAAAAGGCTTGAAAAGAAAAAATGAAATTCATTGCTAATTGTGGCTAGGCGTCAAATGGCTAGTAGCCGTCTCGTATTTTTATTCGAGTAGTCTAGGGTTGAGCAAGATGGAGCGAAACGCACTTGCTCAGAAAGTTTGAAAAAAAAAGAGAAAAAAAATAGAAAAGAAGAAAAGAAAAAATATATAAATTAAAGAGTTAATGCATAATTGATCAGAAGAAAAGAAAAGAAAAAAAAATAAAGAGTTAATGCATAATTGATCACGAGTGGGCTCTTTGGTATTCGAGTTATTAAGTTCCTAGGGGACTTTGTGCCTAGTGACCTAAGGCTTTTATAGTCTGGGATCCGCTAACCTAACGCTCGCTACATGGATGCCATTGTATAAGTCTTTTGTGGACCTCACTTATTGCACGGTCAAATAAGTATTTGTTGTTATAAATAAAAAGTATGATTCCGTAATAAGCTCAAGAATCTTGAAGTAGTCACTTTGTGCCTAGAATTTTTATTCTTCGTATAATCATGCGATTGCCTTGAGGATAGTCGAGTTATGATAATTGATCTAGTTTCGAAGCATATCTGTTAAGCATCTGCACACACCACGTTTCTAGCTGTATGTTAGTTTGCATGATTTGATTGATCTTTATTCGCCTAATTGCATTGGTTGAGATGTCGTAAGTTGGTTGGTTTGGTCGTAGTAAGGGGGATCGCTGCATTTCATATAGATTGCATTCATGCATATTTTTGTTTTGTTTTTGAGACTGTGACGCTTGAGGACAAACATCGATTTAAGTTTGGGGGTGTGATAAGTGGCATTTTATACCACGTAGAACGTCTTATAATAGCTTAAATTGGTGTCTTAAAATCAAGTATTTTGTGTATTTGATGCGTTTTTCTAGTGTTTGTGCATTTCAGGGTATTAATTACATTTCGGGAGAGAATTCATCAATAATAAGCCTTGGCATGTATTTAGCATTGCAAGTGGGAAGATAGGAGCAGATTTCAGCGAAGAAACGGGAGAAAAACAGATCAGTTTCCAGTAGGGGGCTGAGCGTCCGCTCAGGAATGCTGAGCGGCCGCGCAGGGTCGGATTTTCAGAATTAATATTTTAGACTCCTATTTCTATTTGACTTCCAACTTCTGAGTTAGCTGGGCTTTATGGGACTCCTATATAAGTAGATTTCAAAGACGTTTCACAAAGTTTGGATCGTAGTATTAATCGAAGAGCGAAGAGATAAGAAAGAAGACCGTTTTAGCACACCGCAACAAAGAGGAAGCATATTTTCTTGTGATTCTTTATTTTCGTTGTAACATTGGATGCTAGTTTTCTTTACTTTGAACCTATTTACTCTTGTGACGTACTCTGGTTTAATGTAAGTAGTTTTAGTTATTATTCTCGTGTGTTATTATCATGTTTTCATATGAACCCATGATGACGATGAGTGCTATCATGGGCTAATCGTGATCATAGGGTCGTAACGGATTTACTATGGAATTCTTTAGTTAGTTGTTTAATACCTTAGTGTGTGATGATTGTGTGATATCTAGTATTGGTTGTGCGTATTCGTCTTATGTGCGTCACGGACATATAAGATAGGGTGTTAATCTCTTATGAAGCGACGGTAGATCTTGAGATTTAGAACTTGCCATGCTAGCATAGGTTCATGTACGAGTATGCATGATTAGTGGGTAACTCTAACCGTTTTATTCGCCCTGTGTAATCAAAAGGAATAACTTGTGCTTAAATCGTTATGTTGTCAATTTCTGTAGACATATAGGGACTCAACATAATTGATGTCTATTCAACTTCTATCTTAATTATGGATGCTTGGTAGACTGGTATTAGTACAATAAAAGTTGGCTTTTATCAGTTTCGTGTTATTCAATTAATATCATCACTGTTGCATGCTAAGGTAATAACAATAGCTATTGAAGGAAGTAGTAATGAAGTTGTGATCTCATGAATATTTTAATATTGTTAATTCAAGTGTTAATTAAATGTTTAATTCTAGTAGTTAATTGTAGTTAATAATTAGTTAATCAAATCTGAGTGTTATTGTCTTAACATTGAGAAGTAATCATACACTGGTGAGTGAGTTTAATTGAACATAATTAGTCTGAGTCTCTGTGGGAACGAACTAGAAAGTATTCTATATTACTTGCGAACACGTATACTTGCGTGTGTTATTAGCGCGTGTTTTCGCCCTAACATTCGCCTCACACATTTGTAACTTGATTGTTTAATTTCTTGTATATATTTGATAATATATTAAGATAAAATTCATCTCGAGCTTGTTCGCTGTAAATCAAACGTGAAAATACACGCAAGCGTACGCGATCACAAGTAGTATAAGATATTAGTCAAGTTCGTTCCCACAGAGACTGGTTTAAATTAAGTTCATATTATGCACCTATGCAACAATGTATGGTTATCGTTCAATGCTAAGACAAGTAACAATTTAAGTTTTGATTTAATTAAGAGATTATACTAAATAACATTAACTAAGAGAAATACGATTGAATTTCTTATATGAGAATAAATATGGGATTCCAACTTCATTAAATACTTCATTCAAAGTTTATGTTTTAACCTTAGCATGTGATGGTGATGACAACTAATCAGATAATACGAAACTAGTATACGCGAACTTGCGTTATACGAATACCCTACTATCAAACATCCACAATTAAGATAGAAGTTGAATAAACACCAATTATATTTAATCCTTATATGTCTATAAAGATTGAAAACATAACGGTTTAAGAGCAAGTTATCTATCTTGATTACATAGAGTGAATAAGATGGTTAAAATTACCCACGAATTATGCACGTCAATTCATACATAAACCTATTCTAGCATCACAAGTTCTAAACCTTTATATTCACCGTCGCTTCAATAGAGATTAACAAACAATCTTAGATGTTAGCTACCATCAAAGACGAATAAGTACAACCAAACTAGGAAATCATAAATCATCGCAGACAAAGGATTATAAAACAATTAACTATTAAAATCCATAAATAAATCCGCTAGAACCCCATGACAACGATTAGTTCATAATCGAACTCATCGTCACCATGGGTTCCAATGCAAACATGGTAATAAACAATATAAGAGTACTAGGGTTCAAAGACAAATCGAAAACAAGCATCCAAAATGTCAACTATATTGAAGAATACAAAAGTCTTCTTCTCCGTAGCCGTCTTGTACTCTCTAGGTCTTCTCAATACTCTCCATTGGCTCTTTGTTAATAAAAACATCTTATTATTGGTTTATATAGGCTTCTGGACGGCCTGGGCTCGCAAAATCTCACAATAGTACTCAAAATAGGACTCTGGGCCAGGCAACCCGCGCGGCCTCCCCGCTTCCCGTGCGGGCGCGCGCAACTGGCGTGACCACCCCGCAGCTCCGCGCGGGCGCGCCAAGCTTCTGTCCCTTGACTCAATTTCCTTGTTTTTGCTGCAGTTTGAGTTCCGTTCGTCAGAATTCGACGATTCAACAGTCCACGCGAAGCTATCGAGATGCTCTTCAACTAGAGAATGGTCTCTTTTCAGCATATTTCTTTGAAAAACTCATTTATTCATCCAACTAGTTCATGTAATGCAAAAACACATAAAAATACCAATAACTTGAATCCAAAACACCAACTTAAACTTGTAATGAAGCGTTCCAAGTAGATATAAAATTCACTTATCAGAGCTCAGTTCGATTTATAAACAAATCGAATGAAAACAATTTTATGGTTTTGTTTATTAAATGAGCTGAAATTAAGTACAATACAATTGGGCTCGAAAATTCGCGAACAAGCTTGATTGCAATATTCGTGAATAAGTTCGTTAATATAGTTCGTGAACAAGTTCGTCGGTATTACGAAAGAAGACACTCGTTGATATATTTCGTAAATAAATATATTAATTACTAGTTTATTCTTGTAAACATGTTATGAACACATACTTATCACGTAATATATAACGAATAATTGTGTATTTATCTGCAAATTTTTTTACCCATTTCTTTGATCTATTTATTTTTTTTTATTAAATTTATATATTTTTAATTTTTTATATGATTAAATCGTAATACATGGTAGATTGTATAACTATTTTATTTAATTTATGTTTATGTATTCAATTATTTTGTATATATCTTTATTTATATAAAATAAAAAATTTCACTCAAAATTTTTTTAATGTGTCTTGCGCAAACAAAAATTTTAACTCAATAAAAATTTGAACTCGAATTATATATATTTTTTACGAGGTTAAAAATTCAGTTTGGTTCACTCATTTGCAGGCTAAAACTCTTACATTTTTAAAACCAATTAATATAACTACTATTTAATAAATATTTTAGTAGTACAAGTTTGATAAAAACAAATGCTATGTTTTTTGTTGTGCACTTGTTTTTCTATTGCAAGTGAGAAGCTTTCTTTTTCTTGTCCGAAATCCAAAATACAAGTCGGCCGGGTCAGTCAGACCACCGTGTTTCTCCATTTTTGAGAGCGTCAAAACACGTCCCCAACTTCTAGTTTCCCCCAATTTCTACATATATATATATGATATACGTTTAATCTCGTAATGTAAGTAATTGCTTTTTATACCCGACCGAATTCATATTCAATTCATTCAAATTGGGTTAAAACTTAAAATTAATTTTAATAAAATTAGGGTTAGGGTTTGGAATTGTCTTAGATTTTGTAGAATAGAAGCTCAATCAAAATGGCCGGCGGTGATCGAAGCGCTAGGGACATCATTTGTGACGCCGGCGCCGGCGCTGCTGCTGGTAAATTTTCCCCTAATTGTCTCATTTTTTGTTTCTTTTCTTTCTTTAATTGTTGCAGCTAGGGTTTGGATTTAGAAGCATAATTGTGTCATACATTACATTTTATCTCGTTCGGGTTCATAGATCGTTGATCTTGATATACATTTTAGCTTTTGTTGAGCTAATTGTTGCTTAAACGTAGACTACACTAAAATCTTTAGCAATTTATGTCTTTCGGGACGGGACCGTTCCAGGGAAATGTGTTAATTAATCCGGGGAAAAATTCAGTGTGTTGATAGTAAACTGTAGTTGTCGGAACTAACAAAAAATATCATTTGATCGAGGCTGTACTATAGTAAATTTAGTACGTAGCTACTAGCTGAAATGAAAAGGAAATAGCCACGAGGAGGAAATTAGTTGCATAATTGAGGGTTGATTACGAGGGCAAACATATAAAGTTTTGATTAGAATGAGTTTTTTTACCTTAGAAGTACTGAAGTAGAGTACAGTTTTATGTATCTGGGTCTCGGAAAAATGAAACAGAAAAGTAAAAATTATTACTTGATTGATTATTAACCTCGATTAAATAATACATTTTGTTGGTCCCTAGGATAATACGTACAGTGTAACTTTTTTCCTTAATTGATGAATTCAATTAATCAATAAAGTTTCCTGGTTCTGAGATGAATTTGATATACTAAATCGAGATCCTTTGTTAGGATGTGGGATTTATTGTACAATTGTTTAATTTTTAATGTTCCGCAGGTGCTATAGCTGCCACTATAATGTGTCCATTAGATGTGATCAAGACAAGATTACAAGTCCATGGCTTAACTGAATTTGCCCATTCTGGTCGTAAAGGTATGTGTGTAAGCAGAGAAGTTCATAAAATGCATGTATTTGGAGGTGCATGTATATCATTATCAACAAGTTTGATCTGCTTATTGTTGCATATAAAATTTAAGGAACTGTTTATGTATTTCTTTCTGTTGGTATTAAAATTCTAAAATATTCGATGAAATTGAAAACTAAAGAAAAGCATATAATCAGTATAATTTCTCGTCATCTATTGAATATGCAATATACGAGTGGATCACAAATCAGCTTCTTTTTCCAAATTGTTTACTCCGTCTTTCTTTGCCTCCTGTCTATTTGTCCTTATTTTTTTCAGGGTTTTGCCTTACAATTTTTTGGTGACCAGGAGGCATTATTGTCACCATCTTTCAAAATATAATACGAGCTGAGGGTGTGAAGGGATTATATCGTGGGCTGTCACCGACATTAGCTGCTCTTCTTCCAAACTGGGCAGTGAGTGACTTCTCTTGATAAGCTTATGAAGAGATGCTTTCCAGTTTCATTTGTTAATATTACGGAAAAGGGGCTTTAAATCCTTCCCCTATCTTTCAGTAGTATTATTATTGAAATTTATTTAAAAAGGTACCTTGAACCAAACAAGAGAATTGGATACCTATTTTGGCCTAGCGGTATTTTTCTGAGACTTGGTTCTTTTCTTTTTACATTTCTTTTCCCTTATGCTGTGCTCCCAAGTTGTAGTTTGGAGAGAAAAGAAAAGAAAGGGAAATGTACTTTTAAAATTTTCTTCTCAAGTTGCGCTCTCGAGTTTTCTGAGAAGAGATAAGAAAAGATTAAGAGAAAATAATTTGTCCCCAATAGTTTCTTTCCAAAAATGGGATGATTGGGATGGGAGAGGATCTCACATGCATTTCTAAAATATTTCCCTCCATGTGAATTATTTCAAAATTTTCTATCATCCTCAACAAAAAACTTGGGAGCATTTTAAATAAACTTTTTTTCTTCTCCCTTCTCTTCGATTCTTTTCATTAACTAAAAACCTGGGTGCCCGGTATAAGTATATAACTGAAAAATACTTAACAAATGCTTAGAAAGTTCACATGTGTCGCAGGCAGCTGCTCAATTCATTTAACCAAATTCTTAGGATTGTAATCTTTCTTTTTTTAAAGACCTTGAAACAAGCCATTCGCAGGAACACTATAATAGCCACTCGTGCTGTTTGTCTTAACTATTTTTGACATAAATCTACAATTTATCTAAATATATTTACTTTTATCAACTGCTTTGCTACCTTGACCAAAAGAAGGAATTTTTTGTTTTCGTATTTAATTTTTCATTACTGGGAGACAAAAGAAGATTTATAGACAATTTGGTTTTACTGTTTTTGTACAATTATTGTGGGTGCTCGAATTAGAAGTCTTATCCTTCTTCATACTCTGAACTGGCATGTGACATCTTATCAAACTTTATATGTATCTCTCCTCGAGTAACAGAAATAATACCTCCATATGCAGGTGTACTTTGCAGTGTATGGGAATCTCAAAAGCCTACTCCATTCACATGGTTGGTAACTTTTTTGTTGCTTGATTAGTGTAATATTTTGACATCTATTGGATGTAAAAATAAGACAATTACATTACTTTTTAGTAATGGACTTTTGGACTTTAGTTACTTGAATGGTTACTGAACAACTTTAAACTTTTGATAATTAAAGCAGACAGCAGTGGCCAGCTTACATTCGGGGCAAATATTATGGCTGCTGCAGGAGCTGGGGCAGCGACAGCAATCGCAACAAATCCTCTCTGGGTTGTTAAGACTAGACTCCAGGTAGCCTTTGATGATGTGAATTCTAGAATATAATGCTTTTCCCCTCAGCTGGCATCAAATTATATTGCATTGCTTCTGAACTACAAAAAAAAAGGAAGAAGAAAGGAAATTGCATCTTTCTGTTATATTCGTTTTCTTGTTTTTTTAGAACTAATCCCATTTCTTATTCTTTAGACAATATTAGCAATTATCGTAATTGAATTTTTATCATGCCTTGACTAACCTTAAATATTGTTCGGAACCCTCTAGTATCATCAGGAGCCCAGCAGCAGGTAAAGACCTTTTAAAAGATATCCTTAAAATGTAGCTATTATATATATATGTGTGTGTGTGTGTCGGATTGTGAGATGGGGGATGTATATGTTATTATGCATGGTGGTTAAGTGGACAACCTTTCCATTTTAATATAATCTGTGGGGTTAGATCGAATCTTAAATCAATAGCGAACAATGTCATCTTCTTGATGAGCTGTTGAGTTCTGCCTGCACATAGCTGTTGGAAAACGATAATAATGATTTTCCAGTGATCACCATAAAATATGTTGCAAGACGAATGCCAGTCAACTGATTATCTTTTGGTTCCAATTTTATCTTACTCATCATCTGCCATGTATACTTATATGGAATTTCATCTCACTAGACACAGGGCATGAGACCTGGTGTGGTTCCTTACAAAAGCACACTTTCTGCCTTGAGACAAATTTTGGTCGAGGAAGGGATTCGGGGATGGTACAGGTTGGTGCGTCTTATTAATTTTAATTTTGAATGTGAAAATTTTGTCTGTCTTCCTCATATGCTTCTCAACTTATGACATATTATCGGAGTCTTTTGTGGTGTTAAATTCATTGCCTGAATCATGTTCCATCTAATAGTCGTAAAAGTGGTTCTCATATGTATGCCTATGCTTTACTTTATTTGTCGGAAGGTTCAATTGGTCCATTTAGGGTCACGAAACACCAGTATGTACTTAATATATTATGATTTATGCGCATATAGAATTATTTATATACTTTTGGTCCCATCCATCACTTCCGACTCCATGGTTTTAATTTTGTGTGAAATGCAGTGGCCTTTTGCCTTCTCTTGTGGGGATAAGCCATGTAGCCATCCAGTTTCCTGCATATGAAAATATAAAATGCTATTTAGCGAAGAAAGGTAAATATTTTGTTCTTGTTCTAGTACATTGGTTGACACTTATTAAGCTCTATACAACTAAGTTAAGTGTGAGCATGTTCATAATTTTCAGATAATACTAACGTTAGTGAGTTAAGTGCCGGTAAAGTCGCAATTGCCTCTTCACTTGCTAAAATAGGTGCTTCTGTTGTGACGTACCCACATGAGGTAATTATTTACACCTCTTTGTAGGTCGCCAGTATAGAAGGGCCTTGCTTTATTTTACTTTATGGCATCTATTATGCACCAGGTAATAAGGTCTAGACTTCAAGAACAAGGGCAGGTCAGGAATTCACAACCCCAATATGCTGGGGGCATTGATTGCCTGAAGCAGTTGCTGCGGAGGGAAGGTTTTTCTGGTTTATATCGTGGCTGTGGTACCAACTTACTGAGAACAACTCCATCTGCTGTTATTACATTCACCGCATATGAGATGATACATCAATTTTTGGATCGTGCACTACCTCTTGACGAGAAGCATTCAAAAGCCTGCCCCAAACCTGATGGTGATATCAATCCAAGCAAGCAGTCGGAGGGGATTGGGGAAGGAAATGAATTCAAATTAAGTAGATCAGAAATTACATCTAACAAGCAAACTCCTTTAATACCTTTGAGAAACACAGATCAAAGAACAGCTGAACGTTAATTACTTAGTTGCAAATTTCCCCTTCTTTTTTTTTTACTGATTGTAATTGCAGAAATTGTCTACATGTGACGATGATGAATAAAAAGTATCCACAATTTCTCACATCTTAATGTCTTGATTTTCCTTATTAAGCCACTACAAATATTCAACTCTTTTTTTCTTTACAGTTATTCAACTCGCATTTATTTATTATACACTCTCATCATGTTCCATTCTCCGCAAGTACTAACTTAATAAATTTAATGTTTGGTAATGATATTTTAATCACGGGCAAATCGGGACTAATCTAATAAATTAAAAATTTGGTGCCAGGGAAGGTAGTACAACTGCTGTGGATCCAATAGTGACATGTATGACATATTAAGGATTAGGAATCAGGTTCTTGAGCTTTAAAAATTCCACAAGCATTGCACTTGAAAGAGGATCCACTGCGCAGTAATGTTAGCGAGTGCTGCTGCTGGTGTCCTTCGTGACTAAGAAGCAGCTCCATTACAGCACATCTCACTCACACCCTCATAACTACTAAAAGTAAGCCCCCATATTCTCACAAGAACAAAATCTACATGATGCTGACTTGGCAAGAAGGTCGTTGTCACGTAGGCGTCCTACTGGCCGTTGGTCAGAGTGGTATGTATTGAGGACAAGCAGCTATTCTGCAATCAATGAATAAATATAATTAATATGTTTTGGCCACGCTGTAAATTTTTTGTTCAGGTAAATTGACAATTACAATCCTCGAGACTATGTATAGGCAGAACAGACTTCTATAATTGGAATCTTGCATAAATAGCACTTTCGTGCTGCAATGCTATCATTTCTAAAGTGCAATTCCAAGTCTTGGTCTAAATTTGAACTCAGACAACTCTTTATTTTTCAGTTTTGTCTAAATTTTGATTCAAATTCATAAATCAATATTTTATTCGTTCCACTATTATTATATTATTATTTTAATATTAATTCACATACATATTAATTCCATTGAACCTAGAATCAATAAGACCATGTTAATATCAAATTTAATAAATTTATTAAATTAGAAAAATATTACAAGAAAAAAAAAAAATAAAAGAAAAATTAATATTACATTTAAGTTAATCAAAAGAAAAATAACAAATCCTGCTTCGAATTAGTGTATTGTTCTTATCACGTTCATATCTTTGGATGATAAGAAATATTTTATTTGATTATAACAATATTTTAATTTATAATATGCTTTTGTATAAGTTATATTTGTAATTAATTTTTATCAAGTGTAATTTTTAATTTATATTTAATGAATTGTTAATTTGAAATTTGAATCAAAACAATTTATAATTTTAATACATTTTTGTTAAATAACTACTCCCCGGACCCTCCGAGTTCTTTACATTGTGGGACGGGATGAGGTTTCCGTAAAGTATGTTTCCGTAAATAATTTAAATATTTTTTTAATAAAAATATAATATTTACATTTTTATACAAAAAATGATAATATTTACATTTTTATACAAAAAATGAAAATTTTAAAAATAAATTATAGAACCATATTTTATAATTGCCTTAAAATATGTGTTGTAAAAAAATGAGTGGGAGGGAGAGTATTATATATAGAGTAAAAATTAAATAAAATATAATTAAAAATTACTTAATATATATATATATAATAACATTCGATTAACAAATTAACAAACATATAAAATATAAAAAAATAATAATTTATCATTAAAAAGATTTAGGTCACGGCTTCAGTGACCTAAATTTCAACCATACAATAAGCCACTGTTGGATAAATTAAATCAGTCTAAATTTAGACTTATAGACCACTCTTGGACATGGACTAGCAACCTTCTTGTTTAGATCCCAATCAATCAATTGTTAAGTAAACTTACTTTTTACGTATACACCACAATTTTTGGATTATATCAAAAGTGTAACTTTAAGATTTCTCATAGTATCGTGACTCCTCTAACTTAAAAAGTGTATGTACATACATTTTTACACTTACAATTTATCAAAAGGAAAATATATTCACGAAAATGGAGCTGAGGAAAATGTAGCCCTGAGGAAAATGTCTAGAACTAAAACATTTACTTATTATCACGGGCCGATCTAAGAAGGTTTTAAAATAGTTTACATGTAAATATAAATAGAGTTGAAATTAAGAAATTTACTATTCTCTTTAACTCATTGATGGAGAGCTACCCAGCAAGCACTTGCACTAACATGAGAAGAGCAAGGTTTGCTAAGGAACTGTGGTGATCCTGTGCATTCTCAAATTGTCGAGAGGAACACTATAAAGGAAAAGATAAGTGTTACGTCCGGATTCTTTCGGAACAAATGAACAGGTTTCGGCCACTTATGAACTGCTTTCGGCTGCGACCTGGACGGGAAGAGAATGTGAAGAATTTTTCCCCAGATTCACCTCTGGTGTGAGAGTAAGAATCTTGATGTAAAGTGGGTAAAAGAATACAAGAAACATAGAGAGTGTTTGGGAGAATGAGAATGTGATCCTTATTTCTTACTTTTCCAGGGGTTTTATACCCGATTTTCCTATTAATGTTCATCTGTTACACTTTATTAATGGAGAGTAGGAGAAAGGGGGCGTTATGATTGCCTGATCCCAACGGTTGGGGGGAAGTTGGGCCTCGGCCTGTGGCTCTCTGTGGGCCTCCGGTCCCGGCCCAGTAGTATGGTCGTCTAATGGGCCTTAGTTCGGTGGGCCGTATTGGGCCTATGGCTAACATGTCCATGTCATTCGGCTGGGCCTTCGGGCGGGCCGATGGACATCAGTCAGGGCCCATTTTGGGGTGAGGAAATCCTAGGGCGGTTACTTCGGTTTTACCATGATTTTCGTTCGTACACATGGCAAGTTCGTGGGTGCATTAATGTGATCGTTGTTGGCACGTCGTTTCATGTCTTAATCTCAGATGTGGAATCACAACTGTTTCAATATGGGACGTCCATTTCAAAGTGCCCCAAATGTCGCCTCTTTTGGCACCTAAACTCATTTTTGGCGCCTATATAAAGGGTCATAGTACACTTAGTTTTCCTTTTATCATTTTCCGGCAACTAAACACAAACCACCGCAGTTCCTTTCAAAATTTTCAATCACGGGTAGCAATAATTCTACATTTCCCGATCATCCCATTTCAATCCAACAACATCTTCAAATCAGTAAGTCTCCTTTTTTTCCGTGCATTTTACCTTTTCATGCAATTTTAATGGTTTTTATTGTTTTGCATGCAAGTCTAGAGGCGGTTTTCTGGGCTTGGTTTTCTGTTTTTGTGTTGCTTTTTGGTTTAGGATGCTATTTTGGGGTAGTTGGTTGGTTTTTTCTGGATTTTTGCTTTTTTAGGGGCACCAACGGGTTTACAGAGGTAATGCAAGGTGTTCTTTAGTCAAGAACTCTCTTCGGGGGTTCTTGACTGTAGAACATCCTTCGGGAGCCGACCCAGGGTGTGTAGTTCTTTGGTCTGGAGTTTAAAGATGGCAGGCGAAGGGTTTATGGGGGCCAAAACTTTTTTCGGGAAACTTGTCTATTAGAACATCCTTCGGGAGCCGACTCCAGGCATTTCCTTGTTCGCTCGGTTTTATGACATGTACTCGGTCTTTCGTCCTTTAATTATTTCTTTTTAGCTTAATTCGAGTACATGAACTAACTTGTCTCTCTGTTTCCGAATACAGTGACATGGACCGAGCGAACCCTCCTTCCGAGACTTCCGTTCCGAGGGTGAATACTTTGGCCTGGACCTCTTCTATTCGTCCAGAGAGAACATGCCGAGCTCTTTATGGTTCCGCGACGTCCTATCCATCGGTGAATAACCGGCCGGAGTTGTCGAAGGAGCGAGTGTGCCAGATGTAATCTGACTACTCTATTCCCCGGGGCTACTTCTGGCTATACGCTGCCAAGGAGGATGAGCGAATTTACGACACCCCGGGAGTGCCGAAGGGATATGGCGATTACGCCGTCGGGATTTCCAAGGTGGCATTAAAGTGCGGCTTTAGAGTGCCACTGCTGAAGATCCTGAGGCATCTCTTTAGTCAGATGGGGATCGCATTGGGACAGATGGATCCGAACGAATTTATCCACATCAACTATTTCCACAATAGGTGTCTCTAGGTCGGGATTCATCTTTGCACTCGGTTATTCTGGTATCATTATGATTTTCAGAAGAATCCGAAGAGCCCGGGCTTCTACAACATCGCTCCTCGCCCGGGCTGAGCAGACTAGACGAGCACCAACTCCAGCAATAAAACCACCCACGCTTACTGGTGCTTTATCAGTGGGCCTAAGCTGACTGAGGTGTCGGTATGGCGCGATGTCAATGCTTCGGTGCTCATTATGCCGAACTTGAAGGACGGAGAGAATGACAATTATGCAGCCTTAGTGGATGCCAAGGTGAGCAAGTTCGGTCCCAAGGAGTTCCGGAACAAGGATTGGCTTCTGAGCTTCTGGGGTGGGGGTAACAAACTCTTCCTTCGTCTATTTCTTTTGTACTTGTAGCTTTATTGTAGTGTTATCATTGTATAACTGCTTCCCTTTATTTGTTTATTGTTTGATTCCTTCTGTCTTTCCTTGTTTACTTAGTATTCTGCAATACATATTTAGACTGACCTTTCTTCTGTCTGTTGTTTTTTAGTGTCTTCCAGGGAGACACTAATTGAGAGGAAGAAGGCCAGGGCAGTCGAGAAGAGAGCTGCCGAGGAGGGAGCTAAGACCAAGGCAGCCAGAAAGAAGGTGATTCCCGATCACTCCAGCGAGGAGGCAGAGGAAAGGCTCGAGTTGGAGAGGGCAGTCCCGCTCCAGCAGGTCCCTCTAGCTTCGGAAGAGGGAGATGAGCCGAAGTTCATGGGAGAGGGGACTTCCTCCAAGAGGACCTGAAGCCGAGACGGGATCGTTTAGACGTACCTCCCTGGGTGGGGCGTTCTGACATCCGACCATACTTTCTATCCGGCTAGGCAGTCAACGAAGGAGGTGGCTTCTGACTTGTGCCACGGTCTCCAGCTTTCTATCGATCTGCCGGCCTTTATGGCGGCCTCTCCGACCGAAACTTGCAACGAACTTCTGTCCTTCCTGTCTCTGGTACACATTTAAATTTACATTTATTCGTCTTAGTCCTTATGCATATTTCTCTTCTTCATTCGTTTGACATTTTTGCCCCGTGTATTTTTTTTAGGCTGCTCATTGGGCTGCGGCCGTGGAGGACAAGGTCAGGGACATGGAGGCTCGGATGGACGAAGTGAAGGAGCTGGAGAAGAGGGCCACGGAAGCCGAAGAGGAGCTCGGAAGGGTGCAGGCCCAGAATGAGATACTAGTTAGTCAAGCCAAAGTGTTGCAGGCTGACAAGACAAGGCTGGATGAAGACCTTTCCAGGGCGAACAAGAGGATCAACCACCAGAACGTCCAGCTGAAGAAGTCCCAAAGGGAACTTCGGAAGACGAAAAAGCGGATGGACATGACGGAGCAGCGCTGCTTCCAGTTCGGCGCTAATTATGTCCTGGAGAAGGCTCATGTCCTTGGTTGGGATTATAAGCAGTTGATAGATGATATCCTGGAAGATCCTATCGGCTGGCCAGCGGTTGAAGCCCCTCATGTCTCTTCCGGCGAAGACGAAGAGCTCTCAGATTAGGACCTTCAGTCTTAAATTTTTTGTAATAACCCCAAAATTTTTCAACTTTTTGTAACCCTTGTGAATAGTGTTTTAGCTGAATGAGAAAACTTTTCACGCCACACTATGTAGGGGTTCTGTTATGGATATTCTGGGATTTTATTAGTACTCTATGAAGTATATAAGTGTATGTAAATATCGTCAGAATCCAATTCCGAACACTTTGGTTTTTTCCGGAAATCCACAAGATACGGAGAGAATTGAGTATAAGGTAACAGGATAAAAAGGATTTAAATTTAAGGATTATATAGAGGATCATAAAAAAGGAATATAATGTATTGAGAAAGGTTAAGGGAACCTAAGTAATAAGATCCCGGGTATGATCCTTCAAACGATAAACGAGAACGAAAGTTAAGCGAACCGTATAACAGATCAGCGGTCATTAGGCAAACGATTAGGAAGTTAATCAAAGGGATTAATGGGAATGATGTCATCCAACCAATAGAAAGAAGACAAGGAAGGAAGGATGACATCATGAGGATGAGGTAAGCATGACATGGGAAGGAAGGAGGTGTGGTTGAATAAGAACCACACAAATTCAAGGGCAAGGTAGTAATTTGCTAAATCAAATACAAATCAAGTCAACCAAGCTAGCAAAATCATTTCATCAAAAATCAAAAACAACCAAGGCATTTGTTCTTCACTTTGCTCTCGGCTTTTACACATTTTCAAGGCTAGATTTTTCAAAAATCAAGATCCAAGCATCCTAAATTGGTAAGAAAATTCCCTAATCATCTTTATGCTTAGTTATGGCTATATCATGAGTTTAAGCCATTAATTCTTTCTCTAACTTCTTCATTTAATCAAAGAAGAAGACAATGAATAGTGTTTTCAAGTTTTTAACTTGAACTTTTTCTTGTTTTTCTTGAAGATCCAAGCTTTCCTAAGGCTTCTCAAAGCTTCTTAAGGCTTCCTAGCTCCACCCACCACTTCAAGGAAGGTATACCATTTCCAAACCCTAGGTTCATATATATTATAAGGTGATTTTGATGAGTGGGATGCTATTGTAGTTGTTGTTATGATTTAGAGTTTGAGATTTGGTATGGTAGTGTAATGGAATGGTAATTTTGTGGTTTTGATTTTAAGGAACTTAAGTATGATTAAAGTTAGGTTTAAGCATATATATGAATGATTAAAATTGAATTGGTTGGGATTGTTATGATGTGATAAGGATGGATGTTTGTTGTGTGTTGGATTTGAGGATGGTTTGGGTTGATTGTGGATGGTTTAAAAATTTGGAAATCGCGTAAACATAGCCGTCGTAACGTCCGATTTTCTTTGGACTGTTTTTGTGCACAGCATTAGGACCCGAGAACCCCCTGCTAGATTATGACCACTGCCATGTTTAGATAGCTCATGTTACGAGCTTCGTTTTGATATGTAGTTCGTTCGATTCCGATGCACGGTTTAGGAGAAACGACCGTTTCAAGTAACGGCGTTTCGCGAACGAAACTTTTTCCCTCGCCTTACTTTGAAACATAGGTTAAAGACCAAAAAGGGTTAATTAATGTGTGAAACATTTATGGTAAGTGTGTTAGGCAGTTGGTAAGTCATTCGCGAAGGAATCGCTTTAAAACTCGTAAAGGTTAAATTATTAAAAATGGCGGAGCCGAGGGTACCCGAGTGACTTAAGCGAATCGGTGAGCGCCAAACAAGCGTTAGAGTCTAAGTTAGTTAAAGTATAGGTTTACAAGTGATTTTGGTTTAATTCCAACTTACTTGTTGTTTATAGGTGATCAGACTCGTCCCGAGCCTTTCTCACCCCCAAGTCGCTCAGGCAAGTATTCTATCCGTTATACTGTTGTTGTGATGAATATATGTATTTGCATTATCTTGCGATAGATGCATGTTGGATAATTAGCAAATGATGCGATATATTGTAGCATGTGATATAGTATGTATGCATGCCTGTTTCATATTCTTGGAATATATATCTGTTGGTTCAGTTGATAATACATATGCTAGAGGATAGCGGTAACTTGTGTATACCCTTAGTATAGGGACCCAAAGGTGAACATATTTCTAAACCGGGAGTCGATGTTCCCGAGTATATTATATATATATATATATTTATATATATATATATGGTTATAGTTTTTTTTAAAACTATGGATCGAATAAGGTTTATTCGATAACTTTAAACTTTATTTATTATTGAATATTATTTCGAATATTATTCGAAGGCGTATGACTCCTTTTATTATTTATTGAATATTATTTGAATATTCATTCGAGGGCTTATGACTCTTTTATATTATTTATTGAATATTATTTGAATATTCATTTGAGGATGTATGACTCCTTTATTTTATTTAATGAATATTATTTATACTATTCATTCGAGGTATTATGACTCAGCTTATTTTATTTATTGAGCATTATTTGAATATTCATTTGAGGATCTATGACTCCGATTATTTGCTGAAATATATTCTTTATTTTATTAAAGAATAAGATGTCAATAATCAAACTTATTTTCGATTATTCAAATAAAGATAATACTTTCATATAAGTATATCTTTGGTTATTTAATACTCGTTTCAAGTATAAGTTTTAAAACTTCTACTTCAATTATTTTTATAAAGATTATTCTTTATGGGAATATTATTTAATTAATAATATTCAGTCATTTTCTAAATATTCTGGGGACTGATTTACTTCATTAAATCAGCTTTACTCCAAACACTCTATAAAGTGTTTTCGAGTCTTCAAAATGATTTTTAAAAGATAGAGCGGATCCCAAAACTCATTTTTATATTTAAGATCTTCCTTTTAAGGGGATTTAAATACTCGTTCAAAACTTGAGGGATCCGGCTCAGTGGTGTATTTTATATTCGCAACAAGGTCGCAGTTTTGGAAAATGAATTGATTACTTACCCAACGTTCGGGAAGTAAGTCCATCTATTGAGTCGGCATAAGCAACATGGGCGCAGTGGGCGTCCATGATAGTGTAAGTGGCTCAGTGGGAGTCCATCAAATGCATAAGTGGCTGAGTGGCAGTCCAGCATAAGGTCCTAATTATGACCAGGGTGATGACCAGTGGGGAATTCGTCCATCTACTAGTAGAAAAGGTTACTAATGGGTATCTTTGCCTGATCAGCAAGATATCTAGTTTATGCCAAAATTCTTTTCCTTTCCAAAATTCATTGGATGTTTCAAACTCTGTTCATACTTTACATAACAGAGGTTCCAGGAAATGTTTTCGGGATATATATGTGGATATATATATATCGGGACTAAATAAAGTATCTCATAACTTTTTCATTCAATAATATTTCAAAGATTGAATCCATTCAAGTCTTAACTTGTGGTCTCATCTATGGGATGTTTTTCTTAAAACTCTTTATACTTTGAACAGTGGTAGTTCAAGTAAGCTTTATAGATGATATAAGTGTAGTGAAGTATTTGGTAACTTCATTTCTTGTTTTTACTTATATCTAGTAAGTAATTATCTTACGCACGATAAAGATTCTATTAAGTATCCATTTAGATACTTATATTATTGTTATCACTATATATTATCTTGCGAGCTGTAAGGCTCACTCTTGTTTTATTTCTTCATCACACAACAACAGTTAGGAGAGATGGCCAGACTCCAGCAGACCCAGCGCAAGCGCGTGGGAAGCGCCCCGCGTCTTCCCGATGATGTTGTAGCTGCTATAGCTGCAGAGGTAGATCTATTGTAGATCCTACTATCTACTTTTGAGAATCAAATTATGTATAATTATAACTTGTGGCAGATAATGGCAATTAACTGTAAATTTATCAAGTAATCATTTTGGGTTGTAATAATTTTAAATTGTGGATTCAAAGACTTGTACTTATTTCAATTTCATCTCTGAGACTATAACGGGTTGTGGTGTGTGTTAGTGTGGGGTCACAGCATAAGGTTATTTTTATTAATTAAGTGAAGTGATATTGTGGAAAGAAAGACCGTGACAACCCGGATCCCCGACCCCGGATCTGGGGGTGTTACATTTTTGACTTGTCAATTTATTCTTGTTGTAATTGATATTTCTGCCTTCGGGCTTTTGTAATTTGACTTGCCTTTGGTAATTTTAAATTTTAATACATCTTTCATCTTTTTTCAGCATTTTTTGCATCTTTGGCTTTACTTTTTACCTTAGAAATTTTTTAATTCTTTCCATAATTATGTAGCTCTTCCGCATCTTCGGCCTAATTTGGGCCTTAGCAGTTTTAGTAGTTTTTATATTTATTATGTCCTTCTTCGACCCCAAGTGTTATAGAGCGAGGTTTAAGGCCGAGGAGAACCTCGGGCCGTTAACACTAAGAAGGGTTTCTTTTGGGCGAAGGAACAAGGGTGGTGGTCGTCTTTGGGTTGACCCTAGACCAGCGTTCATCGTTTCATCGGTCAAAATCAGTACTTGTAAAATAGTAACTTGAAAAAAAATTAAACCTAGAAGAGGAAGCGCTAGTCTTCTCCGGGATCACCCCTAGACGAGACCTTCGTCGTTATCTGGTTTTGTAAAAATTTATGAACGAATTTATGCATGATTTGAGGACGAAGGGTCTTGTCTTCTTCGGGATCGCCCCTGGAAAAGGCCTTCTTCGGCCTTCGGTAATATCACTTTTTTTAATAATGATAGTGGGGAAATATAAGGGAATGACGAGGGATAAAGTTTTTTCTCAGGATTGCCCCATGATATTTTTCATTCATCCTAGCCGCGTGTTCAATTTTAATCAGATAATAATAGTGGGGTGAAGGATGTTTGAAAGAGATATGTCCTAAGTCCAATCATGTATGAGGATTTAGGAATAACTTTTATGTAATCTGTTTTGATTTCATTGATATTAATAAAAGGCTTGTTTTATTTTTATTGCGGGCTCTATCTATTTAAATTTTTAAATAAGATATACCACAGTTTAAAGTAAAGCTTTTTATGGATTGTGATGAGATCATAATAATGAGACCTAAAAGATGATAACTCTAAACTTAAATAGTTCCTGGTCGTAGGATTACTAACTGATAATTAATAATCCGCAAAGATTGGTACATATTATGCTTCCTTCATTATGAAGGATGTCTGTTCTCATAGACATTTGTGTGGTGACACTATAGCTAGTATCTAGGTGCTTATTATAGAATAAGTTCACTGAACATGACTCACACAGCTGAACAACTGATGGAGTTCACTCACGTGTCAGCAGTTGTTCACATAGTGATAGTTGTACAAGTATCCTTAGACTTGAGGTCATCATAGTCATCGTGTGTACACTGAACTATGCTTTGGTTTAGTTCTTAGTCTCAAGGGACAATTATAAGGGCTCTACTGGGTGTAGGAATTTGTACACGAAGATAGTGTATGATCAATAAAGGATCTACCCCTTCCAGTGTAGGAAGAGAATGTTCAATGCTGATCCACTTATGTTAGTTCAGGAATCTCTGGCCAGAGTGAATGAAATTAGAAAGGAATTTCTAATTTACATTAAATAGAACTAAGCATAGTGAATGGGAAAGCAAGTGATTAAATAAGATAGGTTTAACACAAGTTCCATGCCTTGTATTTAATCGTGACATTGCAGGGTAGAAGGAATTAATTATACGGTAACTACTCACTGAATAGGTTCTTGGTATTCTAAGCAGTGAATTTGTATTATCCGGATAGTCGCGATATGCTGAGAAGTATCCCTCACGATGTAGAATAAATATGATTAATTAATTAATCATATTTAATGAATTAGAGAATTTATATAAATAATGATAAAATAGTTTTATTATTATTTATTTCTACTACCGGCTTAATATTGAACCTACAGGGTCACACCATAAAAGAGAATGATTTAATGGTGGAGGAATTAATTAATAATGGCTGATAATTATTTATTTATGAAATAAATAATTAATTGGAAAATTTAATAATTGATTAAATGAGATTTAATTGATTATAAATTAATTAAGAAAAGGTTCTTAATATTATTAATTAAGAATTTAATTTTTGGAAATTAAATCAAGTGAGAGAATTATTTCTAAAGAGTTTAGAAAAAGGATTAATAATTAGAAGGCGTTTTAATTATTAGTGAGAATAATAAAGGGTTAATAATAATAATATTTTATGGGAAAATTTTCAACTGAAAATTTTGCCTATAAATATACTATTATAAATCCTATTTTTGCCTCAACCAAAAAGATTTACAAAACCCTAATTCTCTCCATCTCCTCCTCCTTCATTACATCGTTTTCTTGGTGGATACCGGTGGAGTGCTTCACACTTGAGGAGCAGCTGCTAAGGATCTCCGTTCATCGTTCTTGGATCGCTATTAAAGACCTCCATCTTTCCATTAACGTAAAGCTTCTTAAGGTAAACTGTTAGATATATTTGATAATGTCATGGCTAATATGATTTATGTTTAGTTTTCAGATCTTACTTAACAGAACAAATCAGTACCTAACTGGGAATCAGTACTTATACTGGAAGTCAGGACTTAAGGATATCAGTACTTATATTATCAGGAGATAATCATCAGAAGATGGATATCAGAACTTAAGTGCTGAAGGACGTTCAGATAAGGACATTAGCTGATTAAAGGAAAGAAGATCGAGATAAACATAAGAAGAGATATGCATGAAGAAGGAATTCTATAAAGAATAGAATACTTGGAAGAAAAGATATCTGATCGATATATTTTAGGAAGCAGAATTATATTCCATATCAATTAGCGATTATCTTGTAACTATGTAGTATATAAACACAGACATAGGGTTTACACTATAAGTGTTATCATATTCGAGAAGATTATTCATTGTAACCCTAGCAGCTCTCGTGATATTTGTTCATCACTGAGAGGTAACAGTTCCATACCGTAACAGAGTTTATTATTTCAATAAAGTTTGTTTTCTGTTACTTGATATATTAAAAGTTCAATTTGATTGTATTTTACACTGTATTCACCCCCTCTACAGTGTGTGTGACCTAACAAGTTGTATCAAAGCCTATCTGTAAATACATATACAGTTAAAGATCCAAACACAATCATGTCTGACACAGAAACTCCAACTAAGCCTACCAAAACTGAAGAACCTCCAAAGATAGAAATTCAAAGTCGGTATGAAACCATCAGAGTTCCCATACTGAGACCATCTGAATATGCCATATGGAAGGTGAGGATGACCATGTTTCTGGAAGCTACAGATCCAGAATATCTTGATAAAATCAAGGAAGGGCCTCACAAACCAACCTAGCTCGCTGTTGCAGTTGCAGGTGAAGCAGCAAAGACCGTACCAAAGGAAAAGAGTGATTATACTGCTGAAGATATCGCATCAATTATTAAGGATGCTAAGGTACGACACTTACTGCATAGTGCCATTGATAATGTAATGTCAAATTGGGTAATTAACTGCAAGACTGCTAAGGAGATATGGGATGCTCTGGAAACAAGGTGTCAGGGAACTGATACAATTAAGAAGAACAGGAAGACAATACTCACTCAAGAGTATGAACACTTTGACTCAAAGGCTAATGAATCATTGACTGATTTATATGATAGATTTGTCAAACTCTTGAATGATCTGTCACTGGTTAATAAGGAGTATGATCTTGAAGATTCAAACCTTAAATTCCTGTTAGCTCTTCCTGAATGTTGGGATTTGAAGGCAACAATAATAAGAGACAATTACAATCTTGATGAAACAACTCTTGATGAAATTTATGGAATGCTCAAGACTCATGAACTTGAGATGGAACAAAGAAGCAAGAGGAAAGGAGGAAAGTCAAGGACAGTTGCTCTTAAGGCTGAAGAAGAATCCCCCAAGGCAGCTACCTCAAGGAAAGACAAGGGTAAAGCTCTTTTCACAAAGTCTGATACTGAGTCATCAAGTTCTGAAAGTGATGATGACTCAGATTCTGAAAGCTTGCCTGAGACTGATGCTGATGAGGAGATGATGAAGCTATGTGCTCTTATGGTGAAAGGGATCACAAAGATTGCATACAGGAAGTTCAGGAATGGAAAGAAGTTTTCCAGGAGAGGCATAAGTTCTGATAAGAAGAATTTCAGAAGATCTGAAGGCAGAGGAGGAAAGTCTGATAGAGGAGATTATACCAATGTCAAATGCTATAACTGTGGTGAGAAAGGCCACATATATCCTGATTGCAAGAAGGTAAAGGGTGACAAAGGCAAGGCTCTTGTCACAAAGCAGAAAAGCTGGACAGACACCTCAGACTCTGAAAGTGAGGAGAACTATGCGTTGATGGCAAATGTTGATAAAGAAAGTGCTGAGAGCAGTTCTGAAGCTGCTGAAACAAAGGTACCTCAGACTACTTATGCTTTTCATACTGATGATATTAATGAGTTGAGAAGATATCTTAAAACCATGTTTGTTAGTTATAGAGATCAAACTTTAACATGTGAAAGATTAACTTCTGAAAATCTTGCTTTTAAGAAAAGAAATGATTTCTTAGAAAAAGAGTTAGTTATATTCCATCAAACTCAGAAGGATAGAGATGATGCTTTTTATGTTAGGGATGAAGTGCTAAAAATGAATGAATCTCTAAAAACTGAGTTAGAAAAGGAAAGAGAGATAATCAGGACTTGGACTAACTCTGGCAGAACAACTCAAAATTTGCTAAGTAATGAAAATTGGAAATAGGGCTTAGGTTATGGAGAGGATAAGAATGATAAAGGAACTGTAGAAATTAAGCCTGTTGTTAAGCAAAAGCCAAAGTTAAAACCTGTTAAGTTTGTAACTGTAAACTCTGATAATGATAAATCAGAAGTTAGAGAGGGATTAACTTCTGACAAACTAAAACAGGAAAAGACAGCTGAAGTAAATATAGGCTTAATGACTAAGAAGCAGCTTAAGCATAAGCTGAAAGATGTTAAGAATATAAACAAGGTAAAATCACCTAGGAAAAATAGGAATGGAAAGGAAGGTGTGAATAAAAGCAATGATTATAAACCTGTTCCTGATGCTCCTAGGAAAATATGTCATAACTGTGGAAGTTCTAACCATTTGGCTTCTTTTTGCAGGAAGAATAAGAACATTAACTCCTTACCTTCAAAATCAGGAGTTAAGAGTCAGTCTGTTAGATATAAACCACAAAATCCTTGTTTTCATTGTGGTAGTTTATGGCATTCCATTTATACTTGTAAGGAATATCATAGTTTGTACTATGATTATTATCAATTAAAACCTTCTTTGAAGAAAGTTTCCATTGTTCCTTCTAGTGTAAATTCTGATTCAAAGTCTGATAGTGTAAGTTTTGATAAGAAAAATGTTAACATAAACTCTGATGCTAAATCCGCTGCAAATGTTAACAAACTTGATAAGGCCAAAGGATCCAAGCAAATCTGGGTCCTTAAAACTAATCATTAGTGGTCTTTGTGATTGCAGGGCAACAGGAAAAATATTCTAGTTCTGGACAGTGGATGTTCAGGACATATGACTGGAAATAAAGCCCTGCTATCAGACTTTGTGGAAAAAGCTGGCCCAAGTGTTTCTTATGGAGATGGCAACATTGGAAAAACATTGGGATATGGCAATATCAATCTAGGGAATGTCATCATTAAAGATGTAGCTCTGGTCTCAGGACTTAAACATAATCTGCTGAGTATAAGTCAAATCTGTGACAGAGGTTATCATGTTGATTTCTTTGAAGAACACTATGAAGTTGTGAGTAAATCCAAAGGCAAAGTTGTTCTAAAAGGATACAGGCGTGGTAACATTTATGAAGCTAAGCTTTCAATAAGTACTGATGGTTCTGCAATTTGTCTGATGAGTAGAGCATCAATTGAAGAAAGCTGGAATTGGCACAAGAAACTCTCTCATTTAAATTTCAACAATATAAATGATCTAGTCAAGAAAGATCTTGTGAGAGGACTTCCAAAGTCAGTATTTGCTTCTGATGGCCTTTGTGATTCTTGTCAGAAGGTCAAACAAAGAAAATCTTCATTCAAGAGCAAGACTGAATCATCAATTCTTGAGCCTTATCATCTACTACATGTTGATCTATTTGGTCCAGTGAATGTCATGTCTATTGCAAAGAATAAATATGCGTTGGTCATAGTGGATGAGTTCACCAGATACACATGGGTGTATTTCTTGCACACAAAAAGTGAAACTACATCTACCTTGATTGATCATGTCAAACATCTGGATAAATTGGTCAAAGATTCTGTGAAAACCATAAGGAGTGATAATGGCACTGAGTTCAAGAATTTGATAATGGAAGAGTTCTGCAAAAACCATGGAATTAAGCAGGAATTTTCTGCTCCTGGAACTCCACAGCAAAATGGAGTTGTTGAAAGGAAGAATAGAACTCTCATTGAAGATGCACGTACAATGCTTGAAGAAGCAAAGCTTCCAACCTATTTTTGGGCTGAAGCTGTGCAGACTGCTTGTTTTACTCAAAATGCAACACTCATTAACAAGCAAGGAAAAATACCATATGAGATGGTGAAGAAAAAGAATCCAAATCTGAAGTACTTTCATGTATTTGGATGCAAGTGTTTTGTTCTCAAGACTCATCCTGAACAGCTATCTAAATTTGATCTAAAAGCTGATGAAAGAATCTTTGTTGGATATCCACTTTCCACAAAAGCCTTCAGAGTCTATAATTTGAGAACAAGAGTGGTCATGTAATCTATCAATGTCTCTTTTGATGACAAGAAAATTACTGGTCTTGAAGATTTTATTGACCATGATCAGCTGAGATTTGAAAATGAAGACTCAAATTCTGATACTGAAAATCCTGACAGTCTAAGTCCTGATACTGTAAACTCTGATGGATTAAACTCTGATGTTATTGAAACTGTGGTAACTATGCCAAAGGAAGATGCACCTATGCAGGGGGAGCATACTCAAGATCTTACCACATCTCAAGAAGCATCTGAACATACATCTGGCTCTTCAAATTCTGATTCGTCAAGTTCTGATAAGCGAAGTTCTGATAGTGCTGAAAATCTAAATTCTGAAGAATCCAACTCAGAGAGCATAATTTCAGGGGGAGCATCAGAAAATGAAATTGAAGACAGCATGGATCATGGGGGAGCATCCAGTTCTAGAGAAAACCTTCCATCTGCAAGGAAGTGGACTAAATCACATACACCTGATTTGATAATTGGAAATCCTGATGCAGGTGTCAGAACTAGAACAAGTACTTCAAATGAATGTCTTTACAATTATTTTCTCTCTCAGACTGAGCCAAAGAAAGTGGAAGAAGCTCTTCAAGATGCTGATTGGGTGCAAGCAATGCAGGAAGAGTTAAATGAATTTGAAAGAAACAAAGTCTGGACCCTAGTGCCAAGACCAAAGAATAGATCTGTTGTTGGTACAAAGTGGGTATTCAGAAACAAAACTGACAGTGATGGCATAATTACAAGGAATAAGGCAAGGCTGGTTGCAAAAGAATATTCTCAACAGGAGGGAATTGATTATGATGAAACATTTGCACCAGTTTCTAGGTTAGAAGTCATAAGGATATTTTTGGCTTATGCTGCTCACAAAAAGTTTACTGTCTTTCAAATGGATGTGAAAAGTGCTTTTCTCAATGGAAAATTGGAGGAGGAAGTATATGTTGAACAACCTCCAGGCTTTGTAGATTCCAAACATCCAGATTATGTCTACAGGCTTGATAAAGCACTTTATGGACTTAAGCAAGCTCCTAGAGCATGGTATGAGACTTTAGCTCAGTTTCTTCTGGAAAGTGGATTCAACAGAGGAACAATAGACAAAACATTGTTCTAACTCAACCATGGAAAGGACTTACTTCTGGTCCAGATTTATGTTGATGATATCATTTTTGGGTCTACAAATGACAGACTTTGCAAGAAGTTTGCCAAACTGATGCAGTCAAGGTATCAGATGAGTATGATGGGGGAACTTAGCTATTTTCTAGGCCTTCAAGTCAGGCAAAATGAAGAAGGCACTTTTATTTGTCAAACTAAGTACACCAGAAACTTGCTGAAGAAATTTGGAATGCAAGATTGTTCAAGTGCATCCACTCCCATGGCCACTGCAACAAAACTGGATAAGGATACTGGTAAATCAATATATATTACTGATTACAGAGGTATGATTGGCTCTCTACTCTATCTAACTGCTAGTAGACCTGATATCATGTATGCTACATGTCTTTGTGCAAGATTTCAAGCAGATCCAAGAGAACCTCATTTCACAGCTGTGAAAAGAATTTTCAAGTATCTTAAGGAAACAGTTGATCTGGGATTGTGGTATCCCATAGAATCAGATTTTAAACTAATAGGTTACTCATATGCAGATTTTGCAGGTTGCAAAATTGACAGGAAAAACACAAGTGGAAGCTGCCAATTTCTTGGAGGCAGATTGGTTTCTTGGTTTAGCAAGAAACAAAAGTCAATTTCCACATCAACTGCAGAAGCAGAATATATTGCTGCATGAAGTTGTTGTGCACAGATTCTTTGGATGAAGAATCAGTTACTGGATTATGGGTTAACATATTTCAAAATCCCTATTTACTGTGATAATCAAAGTGCTATTGCTATGACAGGTAATCCAGTTCAACACTCTATGATAAAGCACATCAGCATCAGGTACCACTTCATCAGGGAACATGTAGATGAAGGTACAGTGGAGTTGCACTTTGTTCCAACAGATCAACAACTAGCAGATATCTTCACAAAACTATTGTGTGAAGCTAAATCTGCTTAGTTTTGTTCTGTTGCATCAGACTTTATGATCAGTATTTACAGAATTTAATCTCTTTGTGTATTATGTGCTTAATTGAAAAATATGTTTAAGTACTGACTGTTGTCTAATATATGTTTCTAAACTCTGATAAGTGATATGTCTGTTTAGGTAACTATTCAATCCTATAAGGATAACCGTGCTAGATGCTGAACTAGTAGTCTTCAATAAACAAGGGATCCCATGTAAGAAGTAATTATTTCTGTGGAAATCTATTGACACAAGCAAATTCTGATAATTGAGCTTAGTTGAGTTTACTTTGTCTATCTTATTACTAAGTCACAAACTAGAATAATGTTACTCATCTGTTAAGTTCTGATGCTAGTAAATCTGTTGAATGTACTAAGTGCTGATAAACCTCACTTATCAAAAGAAAAAGCAAAAGAATCAAGGATTAAAAATCAGGTACTCCTTTGAGATCTAGAGTAAAAATGTGGAAGGGAAGACCCAAGTGCATTGCTGGTATTAAGTAATATGCATCAGAAAAGCAAATAAAATATTTTCTTGGTGACTTTTCACACTCTATGATTACTGGAGAAATACTCTAATAATAGCATAAATTCCGATAAGTGGTCGTGACTCACTTACACTGAGAAGCCACTGTAAAAAGGAATTTAAAAAGATGCACAAAATTAGCACACAATAGTTGAGGTGGACTCAAGCATGAACTCGTTCATCAGTAGGCTTCAGGATAATGACATCTCTTTAGCAAAGTTTTAGTTATGCCTTATTTCTAAGATGTACTGAAGTGAATCAGACTTTACTCTTTGTCTGATATTTAGCTTAATGCACACACTAATCACTCCATATGAATGATGAAAATTACTGTGGTGATTTATGTTGTTTTAGATGAACAGTCATTGTGTCACATTGCACAAATTCTGAGGATAAGTTCTGATTACATATTCTGATGATTAAGTTCTGAAGAATATAAATAAGAATTTGTGAGAGGACTTACTAAGATAGGCATTTCTTTTTCGAGTTAAGAAATTATGTTCTGATGACTGTTAAGTTCTGATATAAGTCTAAGTTCTGATATTAACGTATGATTCCTTACTTGACTTATTTGTGGATAAAATTTGGAAACAGTCTCAGTTTAAACCTGAATATGTTGAAGTGGAAGATTAATAGTCACTATGGTTAGGGTTAGTGGTACTCATACTTGAACATTCAACTTTTACTTGCTTCTTGTGCGCATTAAATCATGTTTTCCCTTTCCAATGAATGTTTTTCTTTTTCCAAGTCTGGGGAGACGAGGTAAAATTAATTCTACCTATCAGCATTAAATTTCGTTGCGTCTCCTGGCATTCTCCTGCCTATATAAGCAACCACTTCACTTCAGCCTTCCCATCAAATCTTTTTTCACAAACTCATCTTCATACTTTTTCTATCAAAAACACCATGGTCAGATACAATATATTTTTGAACTACGAAACCTTCAACATGGAGCTGAGCTGTGCTGATTGGCAGCAGGAATGGCACGTCACTGCCATTCCTGATGAGATATGGGACTCTGTCCCACAGGAGGTACTCACCCACCTCCTGTTCTTCTATATGGATTACCATCGCCATCTGGAGCGATTGGAGGAGGAAAGGCTGGAAGCTCTCCGCCAGCAAGAGCGAATCATTCGACTCGCCATTCTGTCTGTCGAGAGTAGGAAGAAGAAATGATTTATTTTCTTCTTCCTGTTTTTCTTCATCATCAGCATTGCCCTGCTTCTTGAGCTAGGACAAAGGCTGTTGACGTTAGGTTTAGCAGCTTAGGGAAATCTTGTATAAGTTCTGATGTAATTTCAATTTCATGAATGTATTATCTTGATATATTAATGAAATTTGTTTTTGTTTCAAGATTTTGTCTCTGAGATAATATGTAATGCATTGGTAAATCCTGATAAATAATCATATTTTGATGACCATATAAATTCTGTTTTAATTTAAGTTCTGATTTTCCTTTATCAGTACTTACTCATCTGATTTATTTTGGTCATTCTCACTCGAATTTATTTTCAGAATATTGATGTTGCAGTGAGAAATAATTAAATAAGTGGGAACGGTTTCAATTTTGAATTAATGGAATAACTGGGTATGTGGAACAGTTTTTCCTTGAAAAACTGCAAGTGGGTAAGTAATGATTACTGTTTTCTCGAGCCCAGTAACTATCCGTTATTACTGCATGTCTGACAGGTGTCCAACGGTAACATTTTTTCATAGTATAAGTAAGAGAGAGAGAGAGAGAGAATTTTTTAATCCTTTATTTCCCTTCATACTTTTTCTCTCTACTTGCTTTTACTCTCCTTCTTCTTCTAACGTTGGTTTTTTATACAGACATTTTATCAAACACCTAACATGCACTCTTAAATCTCAATTTTTCACATGGCACCTAAGGATTTAATCATTGATGGAGCTAAATTTGTTCCAAACAACTATGCTGCAATTCTTGATCATGCTGAAGCTCCATCTGAATTGTATTTTGTGCAAGATCTTCTTGCACACAGTGAGATTGGGTATGCATTGACCCAGCCTTCAGTCTTTTCGAGCCAACAAGTTCTAACATTTTGGCGGACTGGGCACTTTGATAATGGTGGTACATATGGCACTCCCAGTATTGTTTTCGAAGTGGGTGATTCTTCATATGCAGTCACTCCTGGTACAATACGCAAGGTTCTACATCTCCCAGAAGGATGTACCTTTTCAATTCCAGAGGAATCAGCTTTTCAGGAGTTAATGGCCAATTTGGGGTATGAACAGAGCTTGGCAAAGCTTGGGCAGTTGAAACAGGCTCATATCAGAAGAGAATGGAGCTTCTTCTTCGACTGCATCACTAAAGCTTTTGAGAACAAGTGTTCGAATTTTGATGCTATCCCTGTTATGAGTCAGCACATCGGGTATGCTATTATAAACGAAACTCATTTTGATTTTGCAACTGCTATAATTGGTTTTATTGGGGATAGGATGACAGAGGATAGGAATGTTGTTTACTTTGCTAGATTCTGTCAACTTATATATACTTTTTGTACTGATGAACCTCAATTAGTCAGTTCCTCAACTCCACCTTTTAAGGTTGCAAAACACTACTTTAATGACCTGATAAATGCTGACACTAAGAAATCAGTGGTTAGACCTTTACAGATTCCTCAATCTGTAAAACAGATCTTAGTAAATGCTGATCCTGATACTTATAGATCTGTTTATTCTGATGTCCAACCAACAACAACCTCCCAAACACCACAACAACCATCAGCACCTACCACTCATTCTACTCAACCTACCCTCAGGCAATATATCAAATCCTATCTCTACACTTCATAGACAGTTCAACCCTCATCCTCAGCACCTACTGTGAAGCCTTCCTCTTCCAAACCTAAGAGGACAAAGACTGTTCCTCAAACACCTCAAAAGAGAAGGAGGATTGCTTTGAGAGATGAATCTGATACTGAGGAACAGGTTCCTTCTTCAGAACCTGTTGTTAAAGAAGCTGAGAAAGTGACTTCTTAAAAGGATTCTGGAATTGGGGGATCTAGGCTTCTCAAGAGGCTTAGAAGAATGACAGTTTCTGAAACTCCCAAGGAATCCAAATCTTCAAAGAGATACAAGAAACAGAGGGAAAAAAGACCTGTTTCAGATGATGAAGAAGCAGTAACTCAGGAAGGGGATCAGGAATCTCTGATCTCACAAGAAAAGGAATTTGCTAAAGTCACTTCTTCTCCATCAACTCCATCTCAGGAAGCTGTTTCTGAAAAGGTCAACACACCATCTGTATCTCCTGTTGATCCAGGCACAAGTGCTGATATTGATGTTCAAAACTTGGTTGTGCCTGAAGTAATTCTCTTAGAAGCTCCAACAACATATAATCCATCAACAACACATGTTACTGATGCTGTTCAAACTCCAGAGTTATCTACTACACCTTCTCTGCATCTAGATACCGATGATCAGAATATAGGTGAGCATCAGGATATGGCTGTTGATCAGAACTTAGAACCAGATCAGCAATTAGAGGATGCTGAAGCATCCATTGCTACTCACACTGTTGTTTTATCAGAAGATACTGATTCTGTAAGTTCTGATGCTGAAAATGTTGGAGATACTGGTGATGCTGCTCCAAATGCAGATGCTGATAAAGCAGGTCCTTCAGGACATGCTCCTCAACAAACTATTCTTAAGTCTGAACTTGTTAAGAAGTTTGTTACCAGAGAAGCACCAGTTTGGAGTGAAACTCCTGCAGGACAGGAGTGGACTAAGGAATGGAACTCAGTCACCTGTGTTCCAACTGCACAGAATCTGGCTGAGCAATTGACAAAAGCTGATGAGATGTTAAATACTGATGATTTCAAAACACATCTTAGAGTCACTGCATTGAGTACTAAACATTTACAAGGTCTTCATTCAAATACTCATGCAGAGTTACATCTCTTAAGGGAAGAACTAATGAAGCAAGAACAAGTTCACAAGATTGATAAGAAAAAGTTCTTCCAACCTACCTTTGACATGATTTCTTATATTGAGAAGACTCAAGACACACAACAAGCTCAGATTGATGATATTCTGAAAAATCAAGCTTCTCAGCAATCTCAACTTACTGAAATCCAAGCCTCAGTGGAATTGCTTGTCTCTCTTCTACTACCTGCTGATGCCAAAAAGGGGGAGAAAGTAATTAAGTCCAAATGCAAGACTGACAAGACACTGAAAGGGAAGGATAATGAAAAGGATGATCAAGGAAGCTCTGGAATGGGTAGAGGTCATAATCAAGGTAGAGGTTTCACATCAAGAAAAGCTGAAATCACAAGTCACATGACAAGTTCTGATACTGGGAAAATAATTAGTTCTGCTACTGGTAAAAGGATAAGTTCTGATGAACTTTTAGATCTTGATGAAGAAATGTCAAGACAGTTATTTCTTCAGGAAAATCCAGGAATGGACTTGGAGAGTTTAATGGAAGAAGAAGCCAGACTTAAATCAGAAAAAGTCATATCTAAATCATAAGCTTCTGGTAAAAAGACACTTCCAAAACTCAAAGGCATTGTGATAAAAGAAAGGACAAATGCTGAAGCAACATTGGCTAAATCACAACCGCAGATAGATCCAAGATCCAAGGGTAAAGAAAAGGTTGGTGAACCTATCAAGGTTTATGTGCCTCCTGAGAATGAAGAAATCACTGATGAAAAGGATGATCTTGCTCTGACTTCAAGAAAAGTTCTTAAAACAACCTCTAACATGGCTCAAGTTGTTCAGAGTCAAGATAAAGTAAGTTCTGATATTTCAAAGAAGCAAGTAACCTCTGACACAGCTCAAGTTAACATGATATCAGAAGATAGACCAAAGACACTCCTACCAGGATTCACTAAAGCAAAATAGACTCAACCTTTGAAGACTGCTGCAAGTGGTTTTGAAGCAAGAGTAGTTACTGGAAAGGAAGCAAGAGATAAAACTGGATTGGGAAGTGCTGATGAAAGAAGAATACAGAACACTACCAATGATCCAACTTCCTTGAGTGAACCAGGTATTGGAGCAACTCCTGAGAGATTGAATCAACTAGAATCTGTACAAATAGTTTACCATACCTACTTGAAAGAACACATCTTGTTGTACTTCATGACAGATGGTAGGGTTTATCATATAAGGCAAAATGCCATTCCATTGAAGTATTTTGAAGAACTGGAGCATGTACTATTCTTACTTCAAGTGGACGACAGATTGACAGGAAGTGCTGCAAAATATTTGAAAGATCAGATTCAGAGACAGAAAAGGCTTTATTCTGTTAAGTCTGACATCACATATGTTCCAAAGTACAGAGATCACAAGGATGATATAGTTGAAATGAAGCCCAACACTGCTAAAATTATAACTACCTTTCTAGGTTACAGGGCTGTGGAATTCAATCTTGAGTCTGATAAAGCTTATTTGATCAGACTGGATCAGGATATAAGAAAAGCAAAGATTAATGATCTCAGGGCTGAAAGGAATATGTCCTAAGTCCAATCATGTATTAGGATTTAGGAATAACTTCCTGTGTAATCTGTTTTGATTTCATTGATATTAATAAAAGACTTGTCTTGTTTTTATTACGGGCTTTATCTATTTAAGTGTTTAAATAAGATATACCATAGTTTAGAGTAAAGCTTTTTATGGATTATGATGAGATCATAATAGTGAGACCTAAAAGATGATAACTCTAAACTTAAATAGTTCCTGGTCGTAGGATTACTAACTGGTAATTAATAATCCGCAGAGATCGGTACATACTATGCTTGCTTCATTATGAAGGATGTCTGTTCTCATAGACATTTGTGTGGTGACACTATAGCTAGTATGTAGGTGCTTATTATAGAATAAGTTCACTGAACATGACTCGCATAGCTGAACAACTGATGGAGTTCACTCACGTGTCAGCAGTTGTTCACATAGTGATAGTTGTACAAGTATCCTTACACTTGAGGTCATCATAGTCATCTTGTATACACTGAACTATGCTTTGGTTTAGTTCTTAGTCTCCAGGGACAATTATTAGGGCTCTACTGGGTATAGGAATTTGTACACGAAGATAGTGTATGATCAATAAAGGATCTACCCCTTCCAGTAAAGGAAGCGAATGTTCAAGGCTGATCCACTTATGATAGTTCAGGAATCTCTGGCCAGAGTGAATGAAATTAGAAAGGAGTTTCTAATTTGCATAGAACTACGCATAGTAAATGGTAAGCAAGTGATTAAATTAGATAGGCTTGACACGAGATCCATGCCTTGTATTTAATTGGGACATTGTAGGGTAGAAGGAGTTTATTGTACGGTAACTATTCACTGAATAGGTTCTTGGTATTCTAAGCAGTGAATTCATATTATCCGGATAGTCGCGATATGCTGAGAAGTATCCCTCACGATGTAGAATAAATGTGATTAATTAATTAATCATATTTAATAAATTAGAGAATTTATATAAATAATGATAAAATAGTTTTATTATTATTTATTTCTACTACCGGCTTAATATTGAACCTACAGGGTCACACCATAAAAAGAGAATGATTTAATGGTGAAGGAAATAATTAATAATGGCTAATAATTATTTATTTATGAAATAAATAATTAATTGGAAAATTTAATAATTGATTAAATGAGATTTAATTGATTATAAATTAATTAAGAAAAGTTCTTAATATTATTAATTAAGAATTTAATTTTTGGAAATTAAATCAAGAGAGAGAATTATTTCTAAAGTGTTTAGAAAAAGGATTAATAATTAAAAGGTGTTTTAATTATTAATGAGAATAATAAATGGGATAATAATAATAATATTTATGGGAAAATTTCAGCTGAAAATTTTGCCTATAAATACACTATTATAAACCCTATTTTTATTCTAACCCGAGAACCCCAAAAAACCCAAAAAGTTTGGAAAACCCAATTCTCTCCACCTCCTTCCTCCTCCTTAACATCGTTTTCTTGGTGGATACCGGTGGAGTGCTTCACACTTGAGGAGCAACTGCTAAGGATCTCTGATCGTTGTCTCCGAATTATTTTAAAGGTTAGATTCGATCCCTCGAATTTTTACCACGATTTATATGCTTTTATTTGGATTTTGTATGTGTAAAAGTGTTTTGTCATGTCCCCGCTGCGTTTAAAATCCAACAATGGTATCAGAGCATAGGTTGTATGCATATAGATCTGTGGTAAAAATTTCAGAATTTTATGTGCTTGTATGAATTAATTATGATTTTTACAAGTTATATCATGGATTAATTTTGTCTGATGAGAAATCATTTCTCAGAATTATTTTGAATGTTGATCTGGGTTCTACAAGTGTTGTAGATCGTCTGGGTATTTTTTTCATAATTTTATGATGTATAGATTTTTTATTATGAATTTTTGAAGTTCTTGTAATTAAATTCATAATTAAATAAGTAAATATATGTATATATAGTATATATATATATTTGTATATACATCTGTATTGTCTGATGTCTGTTGTTGATGCACGGAAGCAAAGAAAAGCAAAGCATAGGTACAGACATGTCAGGCGGCTGTCAGGCGAACAGGTACGGCAGAGAAAAAAAAAGGGTGTCGCGCATTCCGGGAATGCGTTACACCCTGTGGCGCATTCACGGAATGTGTTACACCTTTTAATTGGTTAAAAGGGTTGTAACGCATCACCGGAATGCGTTACAGGGCTTGTAACGCGTTCCTGTAATGCGTTACAGCCCGGCTGTCCAGATTAAAATTGATTTTCTGGGAGTTTCGTAACTCTGTTTTAGGCGTGCAATATACCGTTGGATTCGCTTTTCCGAGACGGATCTAATGGAGTTATCAATTTTAGTTTATATAAAATTTTTGAACTGTTTATATTTCCGAAAGTGTTTTAAAGATGTTTTTAACTGTTTTTAATTGCTTTTAAATGCTTCATGTGATACATAGAGATGTATAATACTTAGACTAATGTGCTAGATGATGTAACATGCCTACCTTGATGTTTATTCATATTTATATATGTGATATATGCTTAGTTTATCATGCGATGATAGATTTAGGTGAACTTAAATGAACATAAGGCGTTTGTTTGACAACCTAGTATAGTGAAATTGTTTCATAACCTTAATAACAATATTATGAATACAATCATGAGATTATTGTGTTTGTGAAACACGTAATTGAATATGAATTTTCAATATGAGAGAAAGGATGATTCTGTCAACAACAGATTTCTCTCTGTAAGAAAGGGTTATTAAGTGACGCCTCTTGACAATGCTCCACCCGATCTGGGAATCATCTGATTATTGATTATTGATTTGAAATATTTAATTTAAAAGGAAGAATCTCTTTATAATATGATTATGATTGTAACGTAATATAATCCCTCTAAAATTAAATAATATCAAGTAGTAATTGGCCAATGACATAACGGGCTTGTGTCGGTCATAGCCTTCCAACATGATAGAAAAGTAGTTCTTATTTTTGAATCATTGTCGGTTCGTGCTACAGCCGAGGGCTTTGATTTCGAAATAAGAAATACTTGTCTATTACATAGAGATGTGTACATTGAATAAGAATCTAAAGGTCGGTACGTGCTACAGCCGTGGGCCTTTGGGGACTGATTCAACTGTACGGAATGTTGGGTTAGACTTGATTTAGAATATTGAGTTTGTCGTGCCACAGCCGAGACTCAATTATTCAAGAGGCTAAAGTTTGATTAGGGAATAACATAAGATGTAATTGACAAGTGTTGTCTGCCTATTGAACATTACATGGTGGTTCGTGCTACAGCCGGGGTTGTGTAATGGAATGTAGGATCCCTATTCCCACTAGCATTATGAGTGCTTAATTTTTCACGTAGGGGGGTGAATAAATTAGGTAAACTAGTGGGAGCTACTTATGAATAAAGACCCGATTCATATAGTGTTTTGAAATGAAATTGATTATTTGCTAAGTGTTGTTATGTGTTTATCATTTACAGATTTACTTTGTACGTTATGTCTTCTGCACTATCACTCAGGAGCATACTAGATGCTCACAAATTGACTGGTCCTAATTATGCTGACTGGCTTCGAAACTTGAGAATTGTTCTCAGGATTGAGAAGCTGGAATACGTGATTGACTCACCTAAGCCTACTGAACCTGCTAGTGATGCACATAATGATGAACATGTTGTGTATCATAGGTGGATAGATGATGCAAATATTGCTCAATGCATCATGCTAACTTCCATGAACATTGAGCTACAGAAGCAACATGACCATATGGATGCTCACACTATCCTAATGCATCTACAAGAGTTGTATGATGTGGTGGGGAGGACAGCTCGATATGAGATATCGAAGGAGCTGTTCGGTTGTAGGATGTCTGAGGGATCATCTGTGAATGACCATGTACTTAAGATGATCAATTTGATTGAACGTCTTGGACAACTTGGTTTTGCCATGGATGGGGAGCTGAGCCAAGACTTGGTCTTGCAATCGCTTCCGAGTTCGTTCTCGCAGTTTGTTGTGAACTTTCACATGAATAAGTTGGATGTCAGCCTGCCTGAACTCCACAACATGTTGAAGACTGCGGAATCGAATTTTCCCCTAAGAAGAGTTCTGTTCTTCTAATTGGTGAAGGTTCCAATCCTAAGAAAAGGAAGAGGAACTCTTCCAAGAAGAAGAAAGTAGGTGAGAAAAGCCGGTTCCACCAAAAGCTGAAGACCCCAAGAGCAAAGTTGTTTGCTTTCACTGTAACAAGGTGGGGCACTGGAAGAGGAACTGCAAGGTTTACCTTGCAGAATTGAAGAAGAAGAAGGGTAGTGAGACTACCGCTTCTGATTCAGGTATGTTCATGATAGAAGTGAATATGTCATTAAATTAAATTTCTACTTGGGTATTAGATACCGCCTGTGGTTCTCATATCTGCAATTTGTTGCAGGGACCAAGGAGAAGTAGGACTCTTGAGGAAGAGGAGGTGATTCTATTGATGGGAAATGGAGCAAGAGTTGCTGCTGTAGATGTAGAATCATTTCATTTACATAGGCCTACGGGCAAGACTATTATTTTAAATAATTGTTATTTTGTTCCCTCGATTGTGAGGAATATTATTCCCATGTTAGACTTGGCTGGATTTTCATTTATTATTGAGAATAATGAATATTCTATTCTTAGAGATAATATTCTTTATGGACGTGGTACTTTAAATAATGGTCTGTATATATGTGACATAATTTACTTCAGATTGAACAAACTAATAAAAGAAAAGGGATGATGAAAATCTCACTTTATAGTGGCACTGCAGTCTCCATTTAGTAGACATGGAGAGAGGACTGCAAATTTGCTAGGAATGGTACACACAGATGTATGTGGACCAATGTCTAAGCAAGCCATGGGTGGATTTTCATACTTCATTACTTTCATAGATGATAGATCTAGATTCGGATATGTGTTTGATGAAACACAAGTCTGAAGCCTTTGAAAAGTTCAAAGAGTATAAGTATGAAGTGGAGAAACAAACCAAACATAGTATTATAATTCTTCGATTAGATCGAGGTGGTGAATACTTTAATGGAGTGTTTCTAGATTATCTCAAAGTGAATGGTATAGTCTCCCAGTGGACTCCTCCAGATTGGTATCTGAAAGGAGAAATCGAACTTTGTTAGACATAGTTCGGTCCATGATGAGCTATGCAAATCTTCCAGTATTCCTATGGGGTTATGCATTGGAAACCTCAGCATATTTACTGAATATGGTGCCTTCCAAAATCTGTTCCTCAAACTTCGTATGAGATATGGAAAGAAAGGAAACCAAGTCTTAAACACGTTAAGATTTGGGGATGTCCAACTTATGTCAAGAAAGTTGGCCCAGATAAGTTGTAATATCGATCCGTAAAATGTAGTTTTGTGGGATATCTTAAAGAGACTTTAGGGTATTACTTTTGCACCGATCATCGGGTGTTTGTCTCCAGACATGCTACCTTCTTGGAAAAGGAGTTTATCCTTGAAGGAAACAGTGGGAGCAAAATTGAACTTGATGAAGTTCAAGAAGCACAAACTACTACAGATCGAGTGGAAACACCTGTTCTGACTGAACAACCTTTTGTGGAACAGCCCATTCATAGATCAGGGAGAGTGTCTCGCCAACCTGAGAGGTAATATGGCCTTGTCATTGAGAATGACAATGAGTTGTCGATCATTGATGATGACGACCCTGTGACCTATAATGAGGCTATGAGTAGTGTTGACTCAGAGAAATGGCATAGTGCCATGAAATCCAGAATGGAATTTATGTATACGGTATACAAAAGATAGATTATAGCAGATGGCCAGGTGGAGACCTATAAGGCCAGGCTTGTGGCAAAAGGATTCAAACAAAGGCAATGGATTGACTTTGATGAAACCTTTTACCTGTAGCTCTGTTAAAATCAGTTCGGATTTTGCTTGCGATTGCTGCTTACTACGACTATGAGATCTGGCATATAGCCAGATGGTTTTCTTTCCAAGGGAAATGAAAACCTAGTGTGTAAGCTACTACGAACCATATGTAGTTTAAAGCAAGCTTCTCGAAAGATGGAACATTCGTTTTGATGAGACAATCAAAGAGTTTGATTTTATCAAAAACGTAGATGAACCATGCGTCTACAAAAGGATTAGTGGGAGCGCGATAACATTTCTTGTGTTGTATTGAAATAGAGTTGACACACATAACAACATAGAAGACCCACTCACAAAGCTACTTTCTGAAAGTCACTTTGATCGTCATAAAGACTAGATGGGTATTAGATACCAGAGTGATTGGCTTTAGTACAAGTGAGAGATTGAAAGGGATATGTCCTAAGTCCAATCATGTATTAGGATTTAGGAATAACTTCCTGTGTAATCTGTTTTGATTTCATTGATATTAATAAAAGATTTGTTTTGTTTTTATTATGGGCTTTATATATTTAAGTGTTTAAATAAGATATACCATAGTTTAGAGTAAAGCTTTTTATGGATTATGATGAGATCATAATAGTGAGACCTAAAAGATGATAACTCTAAATATAAATAGTTCCTGGTCGTAGGATTACTAACTGGTAATTAATAATCTGCAGAGATCGGTACATACTATGCTTGCTTCATTATGAAGGATGTCTGTTCTCATAGATATTTGTGTGGTGACACTATAGCTAGTATGTAGGTGCTTATTATAGAATAAGTTCACTAAATATGACTCGCACAGCTGAACAACTGATGGAGTTCACTCACGTGTCAGCAGTTGTTCATATAGTGATAGTTGTACAAGTATCCTTAGACTTGAGGTCATCATAGTCATCTTGTGTACACTGAACTATGCTTTGGTTTAGTTCTTAGTCTCCAGGGACAATTATTAGGGCTCTACTGGGTATAGGAATTTGTACACGAAGATACTGTATGATCAATAAAGGATCTACCCCTTCCAGTAAAGGAAGCGAATGTTCAAGGCTGATCTACTTATGCTAGTTCAGGAATCTCTGGCCAGAGTGAATGAAATTAGAAAGGAGTTTCTAATTTGCATAGAACTACGCATAGTAAATGGTAAGCAAGTGATTAAATTAGATAGGCTTGACACGAGATCCATGCCTTGTATTTAATCGGGACATTGTAGGGTAGAAGGAGTTTATTGTATGGTAACTATTCACTGAATAGGTTCTTGGTATTCTAAGCAGTGAATTCATATTATCCGGATAGTCGCGATATGCTGAGAAGTATCTCTCACGATGTAGAATAAATGTGATTAATTAATTAATCATATTTAATAAATTAGAGAATTTATATAAATAATGATAAAATAGTTTTATTATTATTTATTTCTACTACCGGCTTAATATTGAACCTACAGGGTCACACCATAAAAAGAGAATGATTTAATGGTGGAGGAAATAATTAATAATGGCTAATAATTATTTATTTATGAAATAAATAATTAATTGGCAAATTTAATAATTGATTAAATGAGATTTAATTGATTATAAATTAATTAAGAAAAGTTCTTAATATTATTAATTAAGAATTTAATTTTTGGAAATTAAATCAAGAGAGAGAATTATTTCTAAAGTGTTTAGAAAAATGATTAATAATTAAAAGGTGTTTTAATTATTAATGAGAATAATAAATGGGATAATAATAATATTTATGGGAAAATTTCAGCTGAAAATTTTGCCTATAAATACACTATTATAAACCCTATTATTATTCTAACCCGAGAACCCCAAAAAACCCAAAAAGTTTGGAAAACCCAATTCTCTCCACCTCCTTCCTCCTCCTTAACATCGTTTTCTCGGTGGATACCGGTGGAGTGCTTCACACTTGAGGAGCAACTGCTAAGGATCTCTGATCGTTGTCTCCGAATTATTTTAAAGGTTAGATTCGATCCCTCGAATTTTTACCACGATTTATATGCTTTTATTTGGATTTTGTATGTGTAAAAGTGTTTTGCCATGCCCTCGCTGCATTTAAAATCCAACAAGGGCTGCAATCTTTCAAATTGGTGAAGATACTGCAGAGCTTAAAGATGCTAAAAGGAGGATGATTGATGAACTTAGATATGCTGAGAGATGTTTGTTGAAGAACTATCTCAGAATAACTCCTGACATCAGAGAGATCAGAAGATGAAGCCAAGTCAAGATCTACAACTGATTAAATTCTGATATTTGTACAGACTGAAGCTGTTATCAGAAGTTAAATGTTGGTAAAGCTTTAAGGACTGTAAGTTGTAGTTATCTAATCTAATTCTCATGCATTTGTACTTAATGTTTTTGACATCATCAAATATCTGTTAAACTTGTATATTATGCTAATTTATAAGTTGGGGGAGATTGTTAGATATATTTGATAATGTCATGGCTAATATGATTTATGTTTAGTTTTCAGATCTTACTTAACAGGACAAATCAGTACTTAACTGGGAATCAGTACTTATACTGGAAGTCAGGACTTAAGGATATCAATACTTATATTATCAGGAGATAATCATCTGAAGATGGATATCGGAACTTAAGTATTGAAGGACGTTCAGATAAGGACAGTAGCTGATTAAAGGAAAGAAGATCGAGATAAACATAAGAAGAGATATGCATGAAGAAGGAATTCTATGAAGAATAGAATACTTGGAAGAAAAAATATCTGATTGATATATTTTAGGAAGCAGAATTATATTCCATATCAATTAGCGATTATCTTGTAACTGTGTAGTATATAAACACAGACATAGGGTTTATACTATAAGTGTTATCATATTCGAGAAGATTATTCATTATAACCCTAGCAGCTCTCGTGATATTTGTTCATCACTGAGAGGTAACAGTTCCATACTGTAACAGAGTTTATTGTTTCAATAAAGTTTGTTTTCTGTTACTTGAAATATTAAAAGTTCGATTTGATTATATTTTACACTGTATTCACCCCCTCTACAGTGTGTGTGACCTAACATAAACATACCGAACTACGAATTAAATATTATTTTTCGCATGGATCCTGCGGAGGGTTTCGGTTTTTTTTAAGATTAAATTTACGTTTTTGCTGCGTTAATGTGCTAAAAACCCTTCAATGGTATCAGAGCTACTTGCGAAAAGTTTTTAATTCATTTATGTGTTTAACTTTTTTCGATATATGAGCATGTACGTGATTCGCCATGATTTGATGTTGATATAATATGCTTATATATGTATGGTTTTGAATATATGATATTCATGTAATTTGTATAATCATAAGATGATTATGTAATCTGTATATATACTGATATATACATGATTTATGTTTGTTCTAAATATGAGAATCATATTAGATACGGATTCTGAATTGGCTACTACAGATTTGCTGAAATCTGGGTCTGGTGTCCGATTTACGCAAACGAATACCATATTCCATAGGTACACGAGCGTCTGAACAAAAGTGACAGCTAAGGCTATCAACTACTCGTCTGTAAGGCGTTTGACGTCATTTACTGCCCGTAAACAGTGATTCTTGTTTTTCTGATTTGATTCTGATTTTTCTGATTTTTGTCATATTTTCTTTTTATGATTAGATCATGGATAATATGATATGTTAAGATCAGATTATGTATTTTAACATGCTTTTATGTGTTGTATGAGCATGGTGGATGGTTATGGCCTTTCGACCTTAGTGTAATGGTTTTGGTTTTGGTTTTAAATACGACTTGCATGTCGTCAATCTTTGTAATCATAAATCTCGAATGTAACTCGAGTTATTCTTGTAAGTTCATTAGATTAGTTTTACTTTCAATCATGTAATGTAATTGAAGACTCAAGAAGGCTATCCAATGGAGGTGATACAAAGAAGAAGACGAGGCATACAAGAAGTCTAAACAAAGAAGAAGAGTTATGTAATAAGTAGTTGTATTTATTTCCATCACCATATTAGATTGACCTTGATCTTTATCATGAGCTTGATAAAGATCACATAGGATAGGGCCATAACCAAACACATTTAATTTATTGCACTTTACATTTACTTGTTTATTTAATTTTATATATGAGATATATGCCTATGTTTACCATGCGATGATAGATTTAGGTGAACTTAAATCAATATAAGGCGTGCTCTAGAAAATCTAGAATAGGAATCGTTTCTTGCCTTAACAATAAATATTATGAATACGATCATGAGATCTTGTGTTTATGAAACACGTAATTGAATATGAATTTTCAATATTGAGAGAAAGGATGATTCTGTCAACAACAGATTTCTATCTGTAAGAAAGGGTTATTAAGTGACGCCTCTTGACAATGCTCCACCCGATCTAGGAATCATCTGATTATCGATTATTGATTTGAAATATTTAATTTAAAAGGAAGAATCTCTTTATAATATGATTATGATTGTAACATAATATAATCCCTCTAAAATTAAATAATATCAAGTAGTAATTGGCCAATGTCTCAACGGGCTTGTGTCGGTCATAGCCTTCCAACATGGTAGAAAGTGGTTCTTATTTTTAAATCATTGTCATTTCGTGCTACAGCCGAGGGCTTTGATTTTGAAATAAGATATACTTGTCTATTACATAGAGATGTGTACATTGAATTAGAATCTAAAGGTCGGTACGTGCTACAGCCGTGGGCCGTTGGAGACTGATTCAATTGTACGAAATGTTGGGTTAGACTTGACTTAGAATATTGAGTTTGTCGTGCCACAGCCGTGACTCAATTATTTAAGAGGCTAAACTTATATTAGGGAATAACATAAGATGTAATTGACAAGAGTTGTCTTCCTATTGAACATCACATGACGTTTCGTGCCACAGCCGGGGTTGTGTGATGGAATGTAGGATCCCTATTCCCACTAGCATTATGAATGCTTAATTTTCACTTAGGGGGTTGAAAAATTAAATAAACTAGTGAGAGACACTTATGAATAAAGATCCGATTCATATAGTGTTTTGAAATGAAATTGAATATTTGCTAAGTGTTGTTATGTGTTTATCATTTACAGATTTACTATATTCGTCATGTCTTCTGCACTATCACTCCGGAGCATACTAGATGCTCACAAGTTGACTGGTCCTAATTTAGATGTTTGTTTTCACTGTAACAAGTTGGGGCACTGGAAGAGGAACTTGAAGGTTTACCTTGCAGAATTGAAGAAGAAGAAGGGTAGTAAGACTACCGCTTCTGATTCAGGCATGTTCATGATCGAAGTTAATATGTCACTAGGTCAAATTTCTACTTGGGTATTAGATACCGCCTGTGGTTCTCATATTTGCAATTCGTTGCAAGGACTAAAGGGAAGTAGGACTCTTTAAAAAGATGAGGCGATTCTACGTATGGGCAATGGAGCAAGGGTTGCGGCCATATCTGTAGGATCATTTAGTTTACATATGCCTACGGGCAAGACTATTATTTTGAATAATTGTTATTACGTTCCCTCTATTGTGAGGAATATTTTTTCTATTCCTATGTTGAATGTGGATGGTTTTTCATTTTTTATTAAGAATAATGAATGTTCTATCCTTAGAGATAATGTTCTTTTTGGAGGTGGCATTTTAAATAATGGTCTGTATGTATGTGATGTAGAGCATGATTTACTTCGGATTGAACAAACTAATAAAAGAAAACGAGATGATGAAAATCTGACCTAATTATGGCACTGTAGGCTAGGTCATATTAGTGAAAATTGACTGCGGACATTGCATAAGGAAGGGTTACTTGACCCCTTTGATTTTAAATCATATCCTACATGCGAGTCTTGTCTATTGGGTAAAATGATCAAATCTCCATTTAGTGGACATGGAGAGAGGGCTGCAGATTTGCTAGGATTGGTACACACAAATGTATGTGGACCAATGTCTACGCAAGCCATGGGTGGATTTTCGTACTTCATTACTTTCATAGATGATAGATCTAGATTCGGATATGTGTATTTGATGAAACACAAGTCTGAAGCCTTTGAAAAGTTCAAAGAATATAAACATGAAGTGGAGAAACAAACCAAACACAGTATTATAACTCTTCGATCAGATCGAGGTGGTGAATACTTGAATGGAGAGTTTCTAGATTATCTCAAAGAAAATGGTATAGTCTCCCAGCGGACTCCTCCATATACTCCACAATTAAATGGGGTATCTGAAAGGAGAAATCGAACTTTGTTAGACATGGTTCGGTCCATGATGAGCTATGCGAATCTTCCAGTATTCCTATGGGGTTATGCATTGGAAACCTCAGCATATTTACTGAATAAGGTACCTTCCAAATCTGTTCCTTAAACACCATATGAGATATGGAAAGAAAGGAAACCGAGTCTTAAACACGTTAAGATTTGGGGATGTCCAGCTTATGTCAAGAAAGTTGACCCAGATAAGCTAGAATCTCGATCCGTAAAATATAATTTTGTGGGATATCCTAAAGAGACTTTGGGGTATTACTTTTACACCGATCATCGGGTGTTTGTCTCCAGACATGCTACCTTCTTGGAAAAGGAGTTTATCCTTGAAGGAAACAGTGGGATCAAAATTGAACTTGATGAAGTTCAAGAAGCACAAACTACTACGGATCAAGTGGAAAAATATGTTTAGACTGAACAACCTTCTGTGGAACAGCCCATTCGTAGGACAGGGAGAGTGTCTCGCCAACCTGAGAGGTATTATGGCCTTGTCATTGAGAATGACAATGAGTTTTCAATCATTGATGATGACAACCCTGTGACCTATAATGAGGCTATGAGTAGTGTTGACTCAGAGAAATGGCATAATGCCATGAAATCCGAAATGGAATCTATGTATACCAACCAAGTATGGACTCTGGTTGAGGCTCCTGAAGGTGTTAAGCCTATTGGGTGCAAGTGGGTATACAAAAGAAAGATTGGAGCAGATGGCCAGGTGGAGACCTATAAGGCCAGGCTCATGGCAAAAGGATTCAAACAAAGGCAAGGGATTGACTTTGATGAAACTTTTTCGCCTGTACCCTTGTTAAAATCAATTCGGATTTTGCTTGCGATTGCTGCTTACTACGACTATGAGATCTGGAAAATGGACGTGAAAATGACCTTCCTCAATGGGGAACTTGAGGAGGAAGTGTATATGACACAACCAGAGGGTTTTCTTTCCAAGGGAAATGAACACCTAGTGTGTAAGCTGCTGCGAACCATATATGGTTTAAGGCAAGCTTCTCGTAGATGGAACATCCGTTTTGATGAGACAATCAAAGAGTTTGGTTTTATCAAAAACATAGATGAACCATGTGTCTACAAGAATGTTAGTGGGAGCGCGGTAACATTTCTTATATTGTATGTGGATGACATACTTCTTATAGGAAATGATATACCGATGCTACAATCAGTCAAAGTATGGCTATCAAAGAACTTCACCATGAAGGACTTGGGAGAAGCATCCTACATTCTTGGTATGAAGATCTATAGAGATAGATCTAGAAGAATGATAGGTCTTACCCAGGGTACATACATCCAGAAAGTGCTTAAAAGGTTTAGCATGGAAAACTCCAAAAGAGGTCTCATACCGATGAGCCATGGAGTGTCCCTTTCCGAAAAAATGTCTCCTAAGACACCTGAGGAAAGAAAGCGTATGAGTAAGATTCCTTATTATTCAGCAATAGGATCTATCATGTACGCGATGTTGTGTACAAGGCCTGATGTTGCTTATTCAATTAGTGTGACGAGCAGATATCAGTCCAATCCAGGTGAAGACCACTGGAAAGCATTGAAAAACATCCTTAAGTACTTGCGAAGGACTCAGGATATTTTTCTTATTTTTGGTGGTGAATCTGAGTTAAAAATAGAGGGTTATACTGACTCTAGTTTTCAATCAGAAAGTGATAGCAAATCCATGTCAGGGTACGTGTTTACTCTGAATGGTGGTGCAATTCAGATTATTGAAAGAGGAGATGTCAACGTCGAGAGAGTTGACACACATAACAATGTAGCAGACCCACTCACAAAGCCACTTTCTCAGAGTCACTTTGATCGTCATAAAGACAAGATGGGTATTAGATACCAGAGTGATTGGCTTTAGTACAAGTGGGAGATTGAAAGAGATATGTCCTAAGTCCAATCATGTATGAGGATTTAGGAATAACTTTTATGTAATCTGTTTTGATTTCATTGATATTAATAAAAGGCTTGTTTTATTTTTATTGCGGGCTCTATCTATTTAAATGTTTAAATAAGATATACCACAGTTTAGAGTAAAGCTTTTTATGGATTGTGATGAGATCATAATAATGAGACCTAAAAGATGATAACTCTAAACTTAAATAGTTCCTGGTCGTAGGATTACTAACTGGTAATTAATAATCCGCAAAGATCGGTACATACTATGCTTGCTTCATTATGAAGGATGTCTGTTCTCATAGACATTTGTGTGGTGACACTATAGCTAGTATGTAAGTGCTTATTATAGAATAAGTTCACTGAACATGACTCACACAGCTGAACAACTGATGGAATTCACTCACGTGTCAGCAGTTGTTCACATAGTGATAGTTGTACAAGTATCCTTAGACTTGAGGTCATCATAGTCATCTTGTGTACACTGAACTATGCTTTGGTTTAGTTCTTAGTCTCAAGGGACAATTATAAGGGCTCTACTGGGTATAGGAATTTGTACACGAAGATAATGTATGATCAATAAAGGATCTACCCCTTCCAGTGTAGGAAGAGAATGTTCAATGCTGATCCAATTATGTTAGTTCAGGAATCTCTGGCCAGAGTGAATGAAATTAGAAAGGAGTTTCTAATTTACATTAAATAGAACTAAGCATAGTGAATGGGAAGGCAAGTGATTAAATAAGATAGGCTTGACACAAGTTCCATGCCTTGTATTTAATCGTGACATTGCAGGGTAGAAGAAATTAATTGTACGGTAACTACTCATTAAATAGGTTCTTGGTATTCTAAGCAGTGAATTCGTATTATCCGGATAGTCGCGATATGCTGAGAAGTATCCCTCACGATGTAGAATAAATGTGATTAATTAATTAATCATATTTAATGAATTAGAGAATTTATATAAATAATGATAAAATAGTTTTATTATTATTTATTTCTACTACCGGCTTAATATTGAACTTACAGGGTCACACCATAAAAGAGAATGATTTAATGGTGGAGGAATTAATTAATAATGGCTGATAATTATTTATTTATGAAATAAATAATTAATTGGCAAATTTAATAATTGATTAAATGAGATTTAATTGATTATAAATTAATTAAGAAAAGGTTCTTAATATTATTAATTAAGAATTTAATTTTTGGAAATTAAATCAAGTGAGAGAATTATTTCTAAAGAGTTTAGAAAAAGGATTAATAATTAAAAGGTGTTTTAATTATTAGTGAGAATAATAAAGGGTTAATAATAATAATATTTTATGATCAGTTTGTAGCGATTTTTAAAGCAATAAATTTGTGAAGAAGAAGTATATTTTTATTGATCACTAAATCATTACACTTTTCACATAAAACTCAAAGAGAATTACAAATTAGTAATAAAGGAAATCTCTTACTGATAAAATTTTCGAAGACGAATGGCATGCCAAGTGTTTTTGATTGCTTCACCAACCGGTGTTTCTAGTTTGTATGTTCCTTGGCGAACAATCTCAATTACTTTGTACGGACCTTCCCAGTTTGACTGAAACTTCCCTTATTTTATTGGCATGAATGCAGCTAATTCCCGTAGGACCAGGTCTCCGATTCCGAACGACCTCTTTTTGATTCCGGGGTCATAGTTTTGGGCTATCACTAGTAAATATTTCATGTTCCTTTGATGGGTAGCCTCTCTTTCCTCTTCTAACAGGTCCACATTCGCCCTTAATCTGAAATTATTGGTTTCCACATTGTAAACCTCAATCCTGTTAGACTCTAAGCCCACTTCAACCGGGACCAGGACTTCTGTCCCAGAGGCCAACCTGAAAGGAGTTCCCCGGTAGAAGACCTGGGTCGTTCGGTAAGCCCATAAGACCCAAGGTAGTTCTTCGTCCCATCTTCCCTTGGCTTCGCTCAACCTTTTTTTATCCCCTGAAATATTATTTTGTTTGCGGCTTTGATTTCCCCGTTCCCTTGCGGATGAGCAACTAAGCTGAACTTTGGTTGAACGCCAAAGTAATACTTTTGGAACTTATTTCCCACAAATTGGGTTCCATTGTCAGAGACGTAAATTTTCAGAATCCCGAATCTGAGAATGATCTACTCCAGAAAGAATTTCTCATTTGTTTCCTCGGTTATGGCGGATAACGGTCGGGCTTCGACCCACTTGGTCATGTAGTCGATGGCAATTATGCAGTATTTCGCATGTTTGGTGCTGGTGGGGAGAATTCCAACTATGTCTACGACCCACATGGCGAATGGAATTGGGCTAAGGACATAAGTCATTTCTTCAAGAGGTTGCTTCGGAATTGAGGCGAACAGCGGACATTGTTTGCATTTATTTGCATACTCACTTGCATAAAGTCGGCCAAAAGAACCCTTGACGAAGGATTTTAAAGGCGAGAGACCGATCGACCAAATGCTCTCCGCAAATTCCTTCGTGTACCACTTCGAGAGCTTGATGTTGTTATTTAGTATTTAAGCATATTAGAAGCGGCCAACTGACAGATTGGCGGTACATTCTTCCATTAACAATTGTGTAGCTTGACGCCCTATATTTTATTTTTAAGGCTTCCCTTCGATCTAAAGGTAAGATTCATTTTTCCAAAAAATTCCTTATCGGAGTCATCCAATCGATACCTTGTTGAATTTCCAGACATTTTTTTTCTTGATCGAAGGCGTCTTGGCTTCGGTGAGGTAGATAGAACCCTTTAGGCTTTGTGTCTCAGCCGAAGCTAGCCTGGAGAGGGCATCTTCCCGGCTATTGTTCTCCCTACCAATTTGACTTAGCTCAAAAGTTTCAAATGACAAAGAAGAGTCTTTTACCTTAGTGGCATAAGCCTTTGTCCGAGGATCCCTTTGTTCATATTCTCCTTAGAAGTGTTTAACCACTAGCATAGAATCACTAAACGCCCTTAAGTGCTTCGTCTCGAGACTTCGGGCCAACTTCCCGTCAGGAGTGCTTCGTACTCTGCTTCGTTATTAGTGAGAGGAAAATCAAACCTTATGGCCTGACATATCTCGAACCCTTCGGGGCTGGAAAGTATTAAGCCGGCTCCATATTTTTTCCTGGCTACCGAACCATCTACAAAGAGCTTCCATTTCCCCAGAGTCTGAATGAGCTGTTCTTCTGGGGTAAGATTCTACGGCCCCGAAAATGTACATTCGACCATGAAATCAGCCAAGGCTTGAGCTTTAATCGCCCACCTGAGGACGTATTCAAGATCGAACTCCCAAGTTCAATGGAACAGGCCACCACCCTTCCCGAGGCTTCAGGCCTTGTCAAAATCTTCTTTAGAGGCTGATCGGTGACAACTTGAATCGTTCGGCCCTGAAAGTAGTGTCACAATTTTCGGGAGGCCATAACCAGCCCATATGCGAACTTTTCGGCATTGGTGTATCTCGATCCTTTAGGACATAAGATACGTAAAAGATAGGATGTTGATTACCTTCATAATTTTTCACAAGTACTTCCCCCCAGTGTTCTATTAGACACAGCCAGGTAAAGCTGAAGTATTTCCTTCGGATCAGGCCTCATTAAGAGGTGTGGTATTCTTTCACTTCTTCGAACGCCTTTTGACATTGGGGTCCCCACTCAAAATTCTTCGACCCCTTAAGCATGGCGAAGAAAGGAAGCGCCTTCTCGGTTGATCTGAAAATGAACCGCCGAAGAGCGGCAAGTCGGCCGGTCAGCTTTTGGATATCTCTGATACATTTAGGGGCTTCCATGTTGATAACTGCTTCGATTTTCTCAGGGTTCGCCTCTATCCCATGGGACTGACCATATAGCCTAGGAACTTGCCATTGGATACTCCGAAGGTGCATTTGTTCGGATTGATCCTCATAATATTTTTTTCAGAGAGTTTTGAATCATTCCTTCAAATCTTCGGTGTGGTCTTGGAACATGGACTTTACAATCATGTCGTCCACGTAAGCCTCTATATTCCGATCGATCTATTCCTTAAATACTTTGTTCACCATTCGCTAGAATGTGGCTCTAGCGTTTTTAAGTCTGAAGGGTAATTTAATATAAGCAAAGTCCCATTCATAGTTATGAACACTGTCTTGGGCACATCCTTATCATTCATGGTAATTTGGTGATAACCAGAAAAAGCATCAAGAAAACTAAGTACCTTGTAACCAGCCGTGGTGTCTATTAGTTTATCGATGCTAGGTAAGGGGTAGTGATCCTTCAGACACCCCTTATTGAGATCCATATAGTCCATATACATCCTCCACTTTCCATTGGATTTTTTGACAACTACCACGTTAGCTAACCAGTCGGGGTATTCAATTTCTTCTATGAACTTGCCTTCTAACATTTTTTTTCTACTTCGGCCTCTATTACCTTCTATCGTTCGACTGCAAAAGTTTTCTTCTTCTGTTTCACTAGTTTGGCATCGGGCTGCACATTCACGCAGTGCTTAGCCGTCTTGGGATCCAAACCAGGCATGTCTTCCGGCCCCCAGGCGAACACATCATGGTACTGCCGAATCACATCAATTACCTTTTTTCGGATCTTTTTCCATATTTCTCCCAATCCGAACCATTTTTCTCGAATGGCCAACGTACAACTCTACTTCTTCGGTTCGGCCGCTGGTTCGGCGATCGGACTTGAAAGATCTGCTTCGAACTTCTCCAACTCAATGTTCAGTGTCTCTCTGCTCCCACTAAGCTCTACTTCAGCCCTTTTTCTCTTTCCAGTTTCATCTGGCTTTTCATAGTCCTGATCCTTCTCTAAGTCCTTCAACATTATAATTCGGGCGGTTTTTTGATCGCCCCTCATCTCTCCTACCCCCTTCTCGGTTGAAAACTTAAGCTTGAGATGGGGTATAGATTCTACTGCTTCGAAGGTTGATAGGAATGGCCTTCCCAAGATAGCATTATATGGGCTCTCATTCCGAACCACGTAGAACTTCACAGGCTTTTCCACAGTATATGGCAATGCACCCAGAAGGACAAGAAGTGTAATTGTACCTTCAAACTGTATGGGGTGCCAGCCGAAGGTGTATAGAGGGGCTTCGTTACAGGGCTCTAACTGTTCTCCCATCAGGTTCATCTTGCAATAAGTCTTGTGGAACAGTATGTTGGCCGAATTTTTGGTATCCACCATCTCCTTCCAAATTTTATTATGCCCAATGATGGGGTTGATGATAAGAGGGTCCTCATGCGGGCGAATGACGTCCTCATAATCCTCTATACTAAAAGTCATGGGCATGTGGGGATTTTCATGTCCGAACAGATAGAGATTGTATATTTTTCGAGCATACTTTTTCTTCGATGTCTTGCTATCCTTGTCCAGAATGCTGCCCCTAGATATAGTCTTCACTTCGCCCCTTATCCTGTCTCTTCGATCGGGCTCTTCAGCTTCTTGTTCTTCTTGGTTGTACTTCGGCCCCAGTTTGTCACGTAGATCTCGAACGAACTGATTAAGTTCGCCTTCTTTGATCATTCTCTCGATTAGCTTTTTGAGATGGTAGCATTCGTCAGTATTATGCCCCTTGTCTCTATGATAATCACAATACTTGTCGGGGTTCTTCTTATGATTTGGGACTTTCATCTTGGCAGGTCGAACAAACCCAGGCTTGCCCTTAATCTCATGGAGAATCTTGGAGATCGGTGCATTCAGAGGGGTGAATATGGCCGAATCTCTATCACGACGTCGTTCGGCCCCACGATCAGTTTCCTTTCTCCCTTATTTCCTACTGTCCTTTCGGTCAATACGTGATCTTGAGCTTTCGTATCTGTCTGCTCGCTTTAATAGGTCCTCCCTTCGGGAGTCCTTGTATCCCCCAATACTTTCCATTTTTCGGCGAATATTTTCGCCCCTCACATATATATCATTCAGGGATTTTTTGGGAAAATCGTAAAAGAGAGGACAAAAGCTTCTTACCTTTGTAGGGGTCTAGTCCCGCCGTTAGGAAGCCCATAACTTTGACTTTGTTTAGATTTATGACCATTCCAGCCTCTTCCTTGAACCGAGCCAAATAATCCCCTAACTCTTCATTCTCCCCCTGTCTGCAATGGACTAGGGCCTCAGTGTCCTTCGCCTTTCGATATAAGTGCGAGTAGTACTTCAGGAACTTTATCTTCAACTGCTCGTACGACCCGATGGACCTGGGTTTGAGGGATTTGTACCATATCGAGGCCGATCCCTTCAGATAGGTCTTGAACATACTGCAGAGCATGATGTCATTATGCCTCATTCCAATCATTAGTAACTCGTATTTTCGTAATGGTCCTCGGGGTCTTCCTTTCCCTCACTCATCTTTGGGAACTGCCTTTCCTCGCCTGGAGGGGGTTGATACTGTTTAATTTTCCTGTCACGATCGGCTCTCGATCAACCCGTCTATCGCCAAACATAGCCATTTCCAGGCGAGTGAGCCTGATTCGGGACCCATCGGGCTCCTCGTCCAAATCAGATGAAAAGGGTTGCTTCGTTCGTTTTCCTCGGGGATGCGAATCAGAGTTAGAGTCATCTTCTTCGTCATACACCATGCACTCTTTCCTGTGCTTAGTAGTTCTTTCTGGTCTGTAGTGTTTTTTCTTGTAGCTCAATTTCTTCCCTCTAGAGCTGTAAGGCTTTCAGTCGCAACACATCGGCCTCTCTTCACTTAGCGCGGGCCTCTGCCTCCTTCTCTGCTTGATCATCTTTCGCCTTGCCCTTCTCCACAGCTAACTTTTATGCTCGGATCTTTAGGAGCATGGCTTCTTCTTTGGGAGTTAATTTGATGACTTCATCGGCATCCACCAGGGTGGACGTCTGCACCCCATCGTGTGGAGGGAAACCAGGTGGCGGCGTTTGCTCAGAAACTATGTTGGTCATTGTCTCGATACCTCGTTAGTGATTCTTGTAGTTCCCACAGACGGCGCCAAATGTTACGTCCAGATTTTTTCGGAACGAACGAACAGGCTTCGGCCACCTAGGAACTACATTCGTCTGCGACCTGAAAGGTAAGAGAATGCCCCCCGATTCACCTCCGGTGTGAGAGTAAGAATCTGGATGTAAAGTGGGTAAAGAAATACAAGTAAAGTAGAGAGTGTATGAGAGAATGAGAATGTGATCCTTATTTCTTACTTTTCCAGGGGTTTTATACCTGATTTTCCCATTAATGTTCATAAGTTACACCTTATTAATGGAGAGGAGGAGAAATGGGGCGTTATGATTGCCTTATCCCAACGGTTGGGGAAAAGTTTGATCTCGGCCTGTGGCTTTCTTTGGGCCTCTGATTTCTGGGCTTGTTAGGCCTTCGGCCCAATAATATGGTCGTCTAATGAGTTTTCGTTCGGTGGTCACCGTATCGGGCCTATCTTAGTAAGTTTCCCATTTACATTGACAAACAATATGTCGCTTGATCTTTGTTGTGATTTAAAAAAAATATTCTAAGCATCTTAAAATAGATTAAAAAGTTAAACATGCATGCGGTAAATTTTGTTATAGAAATGAGGAGAACGTTAGTATAAACAAAACAGGCTAATTTAAAAATGAGGAGCACGTTAAAATAAACAAAATCAGATTGTGTCAAATTACGGGTAACAAATAGGTTGGTTTAATTACATGCAATAGCAACCTTCAGCACAAATCGTTTTAATTAGGTTGGTTTATTTTGAATATTATGGTTTTTGGATTGGTTACAGTTTAAAATATTAGAAATCCAAAAATTAGGGGTGACCGCGATGCGGGCGGTGCGGTTTTTTGCTCAAACCGCAAACCAAACCGCACATGCGGTTTGATCAAATTTTCAAACCACATCCGCACCGCGTACTCTTAAAAACCGCATAAACCATACTATGAAAATACGGTGCGGTGCGGTGTGGTTCACCGCAGTTTACACTTTAAAAATTCGAAAGATTTAAATAAAATACAAAACTTAAATTTAATCGAATTTCCGAATGTTATAACACAAATTCGCCAATATTTTTCAATAATACAAGTTAGAAATTACACAACGGAAAGTTTAACTTTTTTAGCAATTCAATTATAAAACAAAAATAACTTAAAAGTGCTAAGCAAAAGACATAAATAGTAGCTCTAAAATTTGATTACGAATTATTATTAAGTATGAAAATATAAATTTGTAAACAATGATCATGAATCGAGTACAAGGCTAACTATTTTAATCACATAAGAAACATAAGAAACAGTAATAGGATGTAATGTAATCTTGATACTTGTGGGAAGTGCTTGTGCGGCCAACCGAAGAGCAAACAATAACCTAATTAAGTATTGGGTTGTAAATATTTAGTGGGATAGTCCGATAGGAATATAAGTCGGTACGGTTTGAACCGCATTTCAGGAATTTAAAACCACAACCTTTATCGCACTGCGCGGTTTATTAAAAATTCAAACCGCAACCATACCACGAAAATTAAAAACCGCATTTTATGGTGTGGATTGGTGCGGTGCGGACGGTTTTTACGGTTTTCTGCTCAACCCTGCCAAAAATTATGATTTGGTTGGTATGGCGATACAAAACCGTTCAAACCGCCCCTATACTCTGCCCCTGGTTACATGACCAAATGTACATCAGCTAAAGGAAAATATATCATTAAAATTACCAAAATCGGGTCGTGTTGCTGTTGCCTAGGAGACCTCGGCTGTCTCCATTAAATTATGTTCATCTCCATTTTCAACAGTCTATATATAAATTTTTTTGTACAGTTCATCCCAAGGCCAACCATGTATATACAGTCTAATTCGTATATACATAGTATCAGAGCCATTACAAGCAAATAGATAGGGAAAAAGAAGTTTTATTTGTCACTTGCTGATACTAGGTGTGGTAGATGTACTGATCCATTTATCAGCAACACTCACCGGTGAATCCATTATATTGATATTTTTCTTCAACAATACAACATCTTCCATTTCAGGGGAAGGAGGTGGAAGAGTAGTTTTTGGCAAATGCACACCTTGAATCTGCTCCAAACATTCCAAGACCTCATCCATAGTTGGCCTCAAGTCCTTGTCAAGTTGCAAACACCTAAATGCTAGTTCTGCTACTGAGGTAGTCATCGTTTCAGTGCTAGCTTCCTGCCCAAGGAACGGATCAATTAACTCATGGAGTGCACATTTCTGAATCCTGTCTATAGCCAAATTAGCCAAGTTGATCTCGTTTCTTTGTCTGTTTATATCCACTGCAGGCAGTGATGATATAAGCTCCACAAGAACAACTCCGAAACTATAAACATCACTCTTATCGGTTAGTTGGTAACATTGATGATACTCTGGATCCACATAACCTGGTGTGCCCTGCGGAGCAGTTGAGACATGAGTGACATCAGTAGGGAACAGCCTCGAGAGCCCAAAATCTGCAACTTTGACACAAAAATTGTTGTCCAAAAGTATGTTGTTTGTCTTGACATCACGGTGAATGATATCTGATTTGTGGAGGTAAGCTAGTGCACTAGCAATTTCAATGGCTATATTCATTCGGACAGGCCATGTCAGTGGTTCAGTTGCTGATTTATCTCCGTGGATATGATCAGCAAGCGTGCCATTGGAAATGTACTCATAAACAAGTAGGAGATCACGACTTCGGTGTGAAGTGCTTCCATATAGTATGACAAGATTGCGGTGGCGTAGGAGGGTAAGGATATGGATTTCATTCATGAACTGCTCGACCCGCCTATAGTTGTTTTCATAACATCGCTTCACTGCTACATCTCTGCCATCCCTTAGTTTTCCTAGTTGAGAAAGAAAGGTTCCCTTGAGAAAATTTGCTGATTAAAAAGTTCTGACAAGAATCAACAATTAAATAAATGCAAGACTTGGGTTTTTTTTTGACAAATGCAAGGCTTAGAATTGTTTACATTAGTTATCCGAGAAAACTGGTCTATAATCTTGTGCCTGAATTTTGACTGGAGGATTTGAAGCTTCTTACCATAGTAAACAGTTCCAAAACCTCCATCCCCAAGTTCTTTGGCAGGATCAAAATTATGTGTTGCTTCCTCTAGCTCTTTGTAAGAGAAGACAGGGACCCCAAAATAAGAAGTGCCATCTTCGATGTCTGCCGAAGAGTCCCTTTCAACTTTACAATTCTTCAATTGCTTACGCCTCCATAAAATGAAAATGACAACCAAGATTACTATAATGCAGGCTCCAGGTACAGCTAGCAAAAGAGAAGTATAGTTCGTCAATGTTTTTTTCTGATTTGTTATGACATATTTCAGTTTTAGTAGTAGAGTTCATAGGCGTGGTACCTGTTCCAAGTAGCACTGCCAAGCTAGTCTTATTCTCTGTATGTTCTTCTGTGTTCGTTTCTGCAGTTCAACAACACAAATACAAATAATATGTCAGCTCAAACGTGTGTAAGACGACGACATGATTTTGTTTAATTATGCATAAACACTGAAACACACGTGTTGCCATGTCCTAAAATGATACGAACACAAATATCACGAAGAAGTCTCTTTAGCTTAGAGATGGCACACAATCATCTACAGTATTCTTTGATTTAATGAAGACCAGTGGCATGATAAACATTATGAGGATATGGCATACCTTTGGTGTTTATACAATATCTTTCGTCAGTTACACATTGACCACCTCTAGAGTAACACTTTAAACATTGAGGAGAGAGATGAAACTTAAGAGTGAAGTCAGCAGTTAACAGCTCAAACAACTGATTACTTTTGCTAGTGTTGCTCATAGTTGACAGTGGAAGTTTAATTACTGAGCAGTTATACTGAAGCTCATCTGGGATTGGAGACCGGTGATGAACCGGATATCTGTAGTACAAATTGTAATCATTGCACTTTTGAAAGGCGTAATTCTGAAATTTATTTTTAAAATTTTCTGGGCATTTAAACAAAGTGATGTTGTTTAGTTTGAAGGATATAGAAGGGGAGTTTGGAAAATATATACTGCTGAAGGAAGCACAGTCTTTTCTATCTAGGAGATTCTGAAGTGCTTGGCCATGAACTTGAATCTCCTGAGAAGTCTGATTTAATCTTTTAACATCATATAATTGACCCCCTACTTGGAGTTTTGGAACTGATTCATTGCATTTCAACTTGCATAGTCCACATCCTCGATCCGTGGAATCCATGTAGAAAGGGAAAGATAAGTTGCGAAAATTTTGGCAGTTAAAAGAGATTGGACAAACAGGCCTGGGGTTGTTTGTTGCTTTAGCTGAGCTAAAAACAGTCAAATTGATGGACAAAAAGAAAGCAAAAATGAAACTAGCATCCATCAAGAATGTGCAGCTGTAGAAATGAAACTAAATTTTATGATACAAGTAGTGTCAGCTCTGCAATTGCTTGACTAGTCACCATATATATATATGTGTATTTAGATGCATAGATTTTTTTGAGCTAGAATTGCTGATGGTAAAGTCTTAGTTGAAATAAAGACCATGGAAAGCTTTGCAGTTGCTGTTATATGTGAACCTCATCATGGCATTGGTCGACGAAAGATTTGACCCCTGCAACTCTCTAAAACCATCCCATTCATCTCAACTTAATGAAACTACCAAGAAATTTGAAGAAGAAATTCAGTGCTTGTTTGAGAAGAGAGACACCAGGAAGCAAGTCTACTTCCTAGTTTCATTTTCTGCTATATTTAGGGTCTAATATTTTACGGAACAATCGGTGCTATTTACTTTTTACATTGAAGTCTCTTGATTATATTGGTTGAAAGTCATCTTTCAAGAAATGTCTTGGGTACAAATTGGAAGAATAGGTCATGTATGATCATAGTCATAGACAGAGGGTTGAAAATCTGTGTTTAAAGAACCCTTGAATTCTAGCTTCTGCATAGTGTTTTTCCGTTTTCGTAGAACAAAGAATGACTTTAAAATCTACAAATAGAATATAATCACATTGTAATAATATCAGTCAATGCAGTTAAAAATACAATTTCTAATTACCCTATCAGTGAATAATTGATTGCAATATTACTATATGATCTAAGGTCAAGATCTCGACCATGTTTGTTAATGTGCCTTGAAAGATACAGAGACCATATACAAAGTGTAGCTTCATGGAAACTACTACAAATGTGCAACATAAAACTGTTGATATCTGGGCAGGAAGCAATGAGTTATACAATGCCATACCTGTAAGTAAACTCCAATCAGCCAATACTCAGCCTAGTTGCTTCTTTATAGTAGTTTATTACATTGACCAACTGAAAATTCTCAAAACAGACCAGTTCAAACTTGATCTTTTATTTCCATAGAGCTAAAAATTACTATATAACTATCATCTTTGACATTGGTTAGGTATGTCAGACTTTTATATCAACAAAAGTTGCTGTCTCAATCCAAGTACATTTTTATTGTAGTACTTATACAGATAAGTTCTAATTGCTGACTGCTAGCAGAGATTTCCACAGTGACTTGGGTGATTTATGTGACATTTTTGTTATTAAGAAGATATGTATATAGATGTAAACCTAAATTTGCTGTTTGAATAAAATTAACCAAGTCAACTAGAAAATTAAAACTTAGGAGAAAAACTCAAAAACAAAGAGGTTGCTTACCGTTACCAGGTTTACAGCTCCGAGAATGGGGTCGATCATAGCAGAAACACTGGAATTTGTTGTCAGGCGTTTTGTATCCACAATACCCACCACTATCCGTGCAGTCGCTGCAATTGGTGGCGACCCACTTCAAATCAAATCCATTTCTGATCATCATTAAATAATCAGTATCATCCTCCCTATAATCACGTATAGGTGCCACTGCTACAGTTTTACACACTGCAGTTGCGTAAATTAAAGCTGGATCTTCAGTTTTCATTGCTAAAACCCAATCTGCATCATTGCTTTCTTGATCACAAACAACCTTATACCTGGAAAGTATCTGAGCAGACTCCGGATTACAGTTGGATAACAAAATTAAATCCGCAGAGCTATTTAGCTGAAATGGACGATCACTAGGCAAAGATAAGTTGCGAATTTTGTCAAGGCTGCAGAAACCACTTCTTGAACTCAAAATATTAGATACGCGAAAAGAATTGTTGGTGTAGAATATTTCAGTAATTCTGTACTGGCCTTCCGATATGTTGAGCAGCAAGACTTCATTGTTTATGCAAGTGAGTCTGAATGCCGGGAAGCCACAATAACTCAAATTATCATCAGTATAAAACGGGAACCTTATAGTTTGGTTTCCGCAAACTCTATCCTTCTTGCATTCTTCAAATTGTGGATCCTCGCAAAACGATTCGTATGGTAAAGAAAGCAAACAAATGCTAATGAACAAACAACATAGCAGAATAAGCCTCATATTCCTGTTTCTGCAATCTAACTGTGTGAAAATATATGTAGCACTTGTTATAGAAACAGGGTTGAATAACAAATATCATTGAGCATGTGAAATGAAATGCTCACCAGGGTTTCCATAACTGATAATCAAGAAAGAATCTTAATAATAGATTGCCATTGGAATCTAAACTAAATATAATGTATGATTACTATATAGAATATAGATAACTCATGTCCTTGTAAATGCGTACCACCGAATGCTTCAAGTTGTATGCGTTGACCAAGAACTTCCACGAGAGTTCGTAGCAACTCTGATTGTGACCCCTTAATTATATAAGCCATTTATCATATGCAATGTAACAGTATGAATCCAACATATTTTAGTTGATTCTATATGTCTCGGGTACTTTATCTAACGACTTGACTTTTAAGATGCCCCATTAGGACGTTGACTTTTTTTTTAAAATTTTATTATTATTATTATATGAAAATAATCATAAATATTTTAAAAAATTGTGTTTTTTAAAAATAACCACATATACAATTTATTTTACATTTTCTAGTAAACGGATTGAAATATTTGATGGTTGCTGGCCTCGAGTTGTATGTGCAATTTCAGCGGTTACAAAATCGTATTTTTGCAAAAATAATAAAAATTGTATTTAAAAAAATCGTATTTTTTCAAAAAATCTCAAAATTAAATTTCTTAGCAGAAAAAATTCGGGATAAATTAAAATTTTGTATTGATAATTGATTAATGATATTAAAATAAATTCAATATATGATTATACATTAATATTTTAGTATTAGATTTTTCTAAAAAAATTAAATTTAGTTGAGATTAAAGTTCACATTCTTACAAATTAATTTTCGGGGGAAGCATCTCCTAGACTCTCTACATGTGGGGCTCTAACGAGCACAATCGGGCCGAATTCTTAAGTATTCATGTTTCAGCTCTTTAAAAATATATCGAACTTGAATTTTTGTCGAGTCAAATTTTTTGTTCGTGTATCAACTCATTAAGAAAAAGATTGTTTGCGAACATGTTTACGAACAACTCACGAACTATGATTCAACGAACAACTCAATGATATTTTTTACGAACTTTTGTTCACAAACAGCTCAGCTTAAGAATTCTTTCTCACGATTCTCGAATTTTTGTATGAGTTTCACTTATTTCTTTTTAAAAAAAATATATAAATAACAAATCAAAATTTTGAAAATCTTATGCACAAAAAAAATAAATTTGAGTGTTTAATATTCAGATTTTGATTATATTTAGATCTAGATAAGAACAAATGACACATACTAAATTAAATTGTTATATATATATTTATCATCTAGCACATATTATAATTAAACTATCAAATATAAAAAATTATAAATTTAATAAACAATAGATGGATTAAATAAATTGATAAGTTTATTTTAAGATAAATATTTATATAATTATTCACTAAATTATGTGTCATCCGTGTGTTTATAACGTGTTTACGAGCATATATAACTAGTAAGTAATACATTTATTCAAGAGTTATATCAATTAGCGTGTTCACAAACATCACTCACGAACTATATTAACGAACTTGTTCGCGATCATTTTAATCGAACTTGTTTGCGAATTTTTGAGCCGAACTGTGTTATGCTCAAATTCAGTTCATTTACAAACTGAATCTTAAAATTATGTTCATATTTGACTCGTTTATCGATCAAACCGAATTCGAGGCAAACATTTATTGAATCGGACAACGAACTATTCGTAAGCGTATTAACTTATTTACAGTCCATTTTACATGCTTCTCTGAGCTGTGATTAGTCCTTGCATAGCAGCGAAATCAATGAATATTTTTTTTATTTTAAATAAGTGCAGTTGCGAATTAACAAATGTAGTAAATGGTTGTAAGGGTGTTCATCAAACCTCACAAACCGCACAAAACGCCTACACTGTATCGCTTCGCACCGCTCCGCGTGGTTTAAACTTTTCGTGGTGCGGTCGTGGTTTGTATTTTTGTCAAACCGCGTGGTGCGGTGCGGTTTGCGGTTTGAGACTTTACTCTCGTAGTTCAAACCGCACCGCATATTATTTTAATATATATATATAATAGTCTTTTACCTTTATAATAAGTAAATATATATATTATTATTGTCCCTTTATAATATAAACAAATATATATAATAAACTTTTATGTAGCAATGTTGCAGCTTACAGTGGATGGTTGGATGTTACCATTTTTTTTGTCAATGACTAATATAATTTGAAATTTTATCTAATGTATGCCAAACAAAATTAGAAATTGTAGTTTATGTTTCAGATTTACTAAAATTGTATTTTGAAGTAATATTATCGAACTTGAAACTTATTTATTAATTTATTTATTGATGTATTGAAAATTGTAAATCGCCCGCATTAAAATTTATTATTTTCTTAAAGCGCTCAAACCGCACCGCACCGCACTGCATTTTCGTGGTGTGGTTTGCGCGATATAAGATTTACGCGGTGCGGTTGCGGTTTGAAAAATTGGACAAACCGCACCCGCAGTTTGGTTTACGGTTTTGGTCCAAACCGCACCATACCGCACCGCGAACACCCCTAAATGGTTGTTCCAACATATTTGGGGGTTGAATCATAACAGGTGCTAACTTGCTTTTGATGGACAAAGATAAGAAGCGTGTCAAACATGTAGATGGTTGGTGATATGCCTCGAATATTATTTAATATACCAAACTAATTTTAAAAAAAATCTTTCTTTATTCAATTATTCAATCTTTATAAATGAGCCAGTGGCTCTACATTTTTAGGAAGTCCCAAGTGGGCTTTTCCTTTACATCATGGGCATTTTGGGCCTTTTTCTAATTATTAACTAATTGTTATCACTAAGTTTTCTTGGGCCTGCTTCTTTTGGTCCAAGTTCCAACATGTGTCCCTCCTATTTGGAGCAAAATCTTTAGATTTGTTGGGTTGGAATCTGGATACTAAACAAAGCGTTAGATTAAGGTTAATGGAAATAAATAAGGATAAATATCCATAAGTCAAAGGATTAAATTAAAAAATAAAAATGATAAGCGTGTGTCCCTTTTTTTTTTCTTCTTCATTTTTTTACGTATGTATAAGTACTTATTTTTGTGTTTGTCTTTTCTTTTCTAGGTGCATTAATTGGGGGCTGGCTACTTGACTTCTTTCTTTCTTACCAAAACCGCAGCGGTTTCCCGGAGGATTGCTCTTCAACCTTTTGACCTCGTCGCCTCATGTAAGTCTTTCTCACTTCCTTTCTTTTTCCTTCATGTGAATTTGTTATTGTATTACTATCTTGCTCTATTGTTCATCCTTGTATGTTATTCATCTTCACTTATTCAATGGATCATTCGAGTTCTTCCTCTATTCGTACCATATCTGACCGTGATCCTGATAAGAGGCCTGTTAGGTTCCGAATTATCGTAGAAGGGGGGGGGGTTGAATACGATAATCACTAAATTAAAAATTCTTTCGAATCTTTAGCGGAAAAAGTATTTAGGCCTCGGTTAGTGGTTTCGTGTTCTTGAGAGGAATAGTGTTTGGAACGATAAAAACGAGGAACACAAGATATTCGGGGAAATATATATTCATATATAAATCCTCGAGGGTGTTGCTACACTCCGGTAAATAAATTAACCGGCTACAATCTAAGAACACTAAAGTTCCTAGCTACTACAAAGATTTACAAATCAAATCCTATACAATAATCTAGCTTTTGTTTGTACTAGGATTTAATTACGGGTAACGATTATAATGCCCCTAAGAATATACAAGAATTAAATCGGGCATTATAACATTACTACGGTGAGAAGTTAAACGGATATACAAATAGCTTGAGCTTCTCTGTAAATCAATGCTGCCATTTTCACTTCTCTTTTGAGAGAGAAGATGAACATAAAATAAAATGAATATGGCCCTTTTCTTCTGCTGCAATTGTGTAGACTTTATCCAATAATTGTATGGCTGAGAATTATTTGGCGACCAGCTTTTCTGTGGCGACAAGAAGTGCTCTGTGGCGATCACTGGAGGTACAATTGATTTGCGTGGCGACATAACCTCTGTGGCGACATGGGGAGGGAGGCTCTGTAACACCCCCAATTTCAAGGTCGGGAATTCGGGTTGTTACGATCACTTAATATTGTCTAATAAATAATTAATCCTCTTTTCACATCATTACTCGACCTTTTAACCAAAATAACACACACACACAAGTTATATGCTCAGAAACATTACTAAATTAATGTTAAAGTATTTATGTTATTACAGACCGAAGAAAATTATCCCAAAAGGGTGAACGCCGAGAACAGCTCTACATGAGACTGGCTCGGGTCACAAATAGTCTTGGTTCAAGTACTCAAAAGGAAACTATCTTTACTCGTCTACCTGAGGTGGCTGGCGGACGAACAGTCTACGGTACTCACGTGCGCCCCCTACCCGCTTGCGGGTAGTCATCCTGGTTCGGGCCATGCTGGTAATCTGTTGTGATATGATATTTATAAAAATAAGAGTGAGCACTAACGCTCAGCAAGATATAGATATCCATTATTTAAATATGATCATTTAGGGAAAAACAACCATTAAGCATTGTATATCCAAGGTTTCTAAAAGTTTATATACTTGTCAATTTTATGAAAAACTCAACTATAAATGTATCAGTTTAATCAGCTTATACTCGTACTCATTTCATCTCAAAATCTCAATATGATGCTTGAACCAAGATTCTCATATGGATTTGATACATATACATCAACGTCCTTATTTAAAACTCAGCCTTATCGGCCTTCTGCTGTAGGTTTCACAATAATTTATCCAAAGTGGAGGAAAGGGACTATACTGGAATAAACCTCGTACCGGTGATCAGCCGAATACGAAATTTTCTCTACTAGTAGTAGGAATACAAACCTAGCCGCCTTTGGGCTTATCAAGACATTACACGATGGTTGCCCATTTCCGTGCAAGTCCGAAAGTCAATGGTCACAGAGACCATATAACTGTATACAGCGCCACTCCGCGCTTGGTCACTACCCGATACCTCTCCGTGCCGGGCAGGCCATATTCCAGTCCCAATATAATTATATCAATTACATAAAATCCTTTATCGAAGGAATAGATCATTCTGAGTTGACCTTTAAATAAGATGATTTATTCATCACTTTTAATTCAATTGATCCTTGGGAGTTGTCGGAGTTTTGAATTTAAAATCATTTTCAAACCCTTAACTGTAGTAGAGTTTTACATATATTGTTCACTTGTTTTTCGTTGAGCGAGGAAGCAAAACCCTTATGCTTCTAGACTAAGTTCCCTAAGGTTTTGATAGGTTTCAGATGATTGATCTCTTCCGAGAATTTTGAATAATTTAGAAAGTATCCTTGGGAACTATGTCTATTTCTAAATGATTTTTAGAAGTACGGAATATTAAATATTTACGTTCTCATAATATTTCTAAGAAGGGTTCAATGAATTGATAAAACCTTAAGTACTAAATGTTTCTCAATAAGGTTCAATGAATTGATAAACATCTTAATTGAATACTTAAGACAGGATTTGACATCTTATAATTATCCTTCGAATGGTTACATACATTTTAGATAGAGTGAATTGATTTAAAAACTTTTCAATATCTCTTTAAATATTTTCCGGATATTTTAGTAACTCTTTAGGTATTACTTATAAATAAATAATCAAATAGGATATCCCTTGAGTGAATTTTCGATTATCTCTTATAGTTATAAATCAAATCTCAATCGTTCGCTTAATATGTATGTTACGCGAAAGTACTTTGTTTATTGAAATAGAAATCTTTCGAGTCCGGCTCGTTCCGGAATTAAATTGATTTAAAAATATCTCCGACTCCCACTATCTTGTATTATATTAAAAAAAATTCATTTCAATTTCTCATACTCGTATAAAACGAAGTTTGTTTTCGTAAACAATCGCGTAATTTGAATGTATTGATATCACAGACAAGCATATATTTTCAAACTGTAAATCAAGGCATCAGTATCACAACAGTATACATAGCATGGATAATTTGTGATAGGGTTTCGTAAACTTGCCTCGAGTGCTAGGAGTGGTATGGTCTCGGGGCTTTTGTTGGTGATCTAAAATCAATAACCAACGATCTTAGTTAGTACGCGATTATCGATTCGCTTCACTAAAATATTTTTATAAAATCGAAAAATTAATATTTTCTTAAAATTCTTTTTAGACAGTCTTCCTTGCTGCATTATTTAATTATCATGATTTTTCCAAGATTCCGAAATCATTTTTAGCCTTTCAAAATCATCATGCAAGTGGCCTATGTGCAGTTGGCTTTTCGTATGAATGCTTTACACTAAAACGGTCATAACTTCTAAACCATAAATCCCCTCGCGACGATCCACACATGTACAGAAACTAAAAATCAAGATCTACCCATTCATGTCCAGTGACTCACAAGTTTAAAAAATTTATATGGCCTAATACACTGCAGAAGGAAGACCAAGTGCAATAGGCTCCACATTCCATTTCTACTACTTGTTCTTGACACAATCCCTACTTATGACCAACACAACACTTTTTACTTCTCAAGATTAACTCATCTACTCATTCTCTACATCATCTAGTATAACATCCAAGAACCACATCTCATAATCTTTAAAACTTAATAAGATTTACACACAAACCTCAAGCACTCACAATCTTTTGAATCTTAAAACTATTAACATAAATCCTTAAAATTTAACCATAAAATCTTTAAGGGTAAAGAGTTATACCTTTCTTTTATTCTTAGAACACCTAGTAAGAGTGTATTAACCTTGGAGAAGCTTGATCTATCCTTAACAAGCCTTAAACTAACAAGAAAACATCAAGAACATAACTTAGTTTCTAACCAATAAAAACATGCCAACTTTGGACCACGATTTACCTATGAAATCCTTAATGAATGGCCATAAAAATTTCACGTACCTTTTATATGTAATGAGGAAGCTATGGTCCAAATTTCATGATTTATGAAGCTCTAAAACTCAAGTTATGAATTTTTCTTTCCCCTTGGTCTGAAAATCCAAACTGCTGGTAATGAGGAGTGTGGGAGCTTTTCTTGACTTGGGTACTTGAGTGGTGTGGTGTAAAATAGAAGTATGGGTTGATATATAATTATTTGGATAAAAGAAAAGTGGAGGTTTGGCTTGATTATTTGTGTGGTGGAGTAGAAAAGTAGAAGCATGGTGCATGGTACTTCTTGTCTCCCCTACACTATTCATGCTACTATTCTAGTTTGATTTACTAACTACTAGCTACACTTCTAACTACTAGTTGGGTGTAGGATCTTGCATGGCCACCTTGCATGGCTTCCATTCACTTCTTATTTAATTTACACTCATTCACTTGTCGTTTTATTCTGATAGTTTTCTCGCATAGCATTTCGTTTCGTAGTGAATTCTTTTATTGCTTATAATCCTTTAACCAATTCTATTACTTTCTCTTGATCATAGAAATACCTTGATATAATATTTATTTCACGTAGTATTCCCGATTCTATGCCATTCCTTACAGATACGAAAACACGTAGTATAATCATGGATCTTCGAATTCCGACGGCTTTTACATTCACTTATTTTCCTCGATAAACAAGAATATGATCTCGGATTTCCAAAATTCCACTATTCATATTTGTGATGAACTCCATACATACTACATAATTAGTTTCGGTTACTATTCACTGAAGTTTTAAAATATTACAAAAATCAGGGTTCTTACAGTCTCCCCCCTTAAAAGGATTCCGTCCCGGAATCAATCCACAAATAGATGGGGGTACTTTTCTTGCATGTGACTCTCAAATTCCCAAGTCGACTCCTCAACGTTGTGATGCCTCCATAAGACTCTGACTAGATTGACACTCTTGTTCCGGAGTAATTGCTCTTTTCGGTCAATGATTTCGACTGGCTACTCAACATAGGACAGATCTGGTTGAAGGTCTACTTGCTCATGCTCCACTACATATGTGGCATCCGCATTATACTTCCTCAACATTGATACATGAAAAACATTATGAACCTGTTGAAGATTTGGAGGTAAATCTAACTCGTATGCCACATGTCCTATCCGTCTTAGAATATCGAAAGGTCCAATATAACGGGGGCTCAACTTCCCCTTCTTCCCAAATCTCATCAATCCTTTCCATGGTGACACTTTCAGAAATACCTGGTCACTCACTTCATACTCTCTATCCTTCCGTGCCAGATCGGCGTATTTACGCTGTCGGTCTTGGGCTGCTTCTAGGCGTCCTCTGAATAATTGAACTATGTCCCTTGTCCTTTACACCAAGTCGGGACCTAGTAACTTTCTCTCACCAACTTCATCCCAATATAAGGGCGAACGGCACCTTCGGCCATACAATGCCTCGTATGGGGGCATCCCGATACTCGCATGATAACTGTTGTTGTAGGCAAACTCTATCAAAGACAGGTGTTCATCCCAAGAACCCTTAAAATTAATTACACACATTCTCAGCGTCCTCTAATGTCTGAATGGTTCGCTCACTTTGTCCATCTGTTTGTGGATGGTAAGCAGTACTCATGTTTAGTTTGGTTCTTAGGCATTCCTGAAAGCTCCTCCAAAATCTGGAGTTGAATCGGGGATCTCGGTCAGATACGATAGCTACTGGCACTCCATGTCTTACCACAATTTCCTTAATATATAGCTCTGCTAATCTATCCACTGTGTAGGTTTCCTTGATTGGAAGAAAGTGCGCTGACTTGGTTAGTCGGTCTACAATTACCCATATTGCATCACAGTTAGTCTTAGTTCGGGGTAATCCTACCACAAAATCCATAGCTATCTGCTCCCATTTCCACATCGGAATTTCTAAGGGTTGTAAGAGTCCACTTGGTCGCTGGTGTTCTGCCTTTACTCTCTGACAGGTCATACACTTACTGACCCACTCCGCTACATCCTTCTTCATGTTAGGCCACCAGTAGTACTCCTTCAAATCTTGGTACATTTTGGTGCTTCCTGGGTGGACCGTATATATAGAGCTGTGTCCTTCACGTAAAATTTCATCCTTTAATTCTTGAACGTTAGGGACCCATATCCTGTAGGCATGCCTCCTAATTCCCTTCTCGTCTGGGTCACACTTGGCCTCCTCCCCGCTTACCAGTTCCTTGTTCTCCCTCAACACTATTTCTTGGCATCGCCTAATCTTTTCCAGTAGCTCCGGTTGCATAACCATCTCATACAAGCCTTCGGTCCCTGGCTCAGTGACCTTGACCTCAATCTCTAACTTTTCAAATTCTCTTATCAAATCCTCTGACGTGGTGATCCTTTTCAATCTTTCCTTACGACTAAGGGCATCGGCCACCACATTGGCCATCCCCGGGTGATAAAGAATTTCGCAGTCGTAGTCCTTAATCAATTCTAACCACATTCTTTGCCTCATGTTTAGCTCCTTCTAGGTGAAGATATATTTAAGACTCTTGTGGTCAGTATAAATCTCACACTTTTCTCCGTATAGGTAATGTCTCCACATCTTAAGGGCAAACACTATGGCGGCTAATTCTAAGTCATGGGTGGGGTACCTCACTTCATATTCCTTTAATTGCCTGGATGCATAGGCAATCACCTTACCGTGCTGCATCAGCACACATCCCAAACCCTTATGGGATGCATCACTATAAATCATAAAGTTCCCTTTATCGTCTGGTAGGGCCAGCACTGGGGCCGATACCAACCTTTTCTTCAATTCTTGGAAACTCTCCTCACATTTCTCTGTCCAAACAAACTTTTCTGTTTTCCGAGTAAGTCTAGTCAACGGGCCTGCTATCTTGGCGAAATTATTTACAAACCTTCGATAATACCCGGCCAGTCCAATAAAGCTTCTTACCTCGGTGGGCGTGGTTGGTTGTTCCCAATTAGAGATATCTTCTATCTTTGCAGGGTCTACGAGAATTCCTTCCTTACTAATCACATGACCCAAAAACTGAACTTCTTTCAACCAAAATTCACACTTTGAGAATTTGGCATACACTTTTTCTTTCCGTAAGATTTCCAATACTATCCTGAGGTGTTCTGCATGTTCCTCCTCCGATCTAGAGTAAATTAGAATATCATCGATGAAGACTATCACGCATTCGTCCAGATACTTCTTAAAGACTCTATTCATCAGATCCATGAAAGCCGCGGGCGCGTTAGTCAAACCAAATGACATAACTAGGAACTCATAATGTCCGTACCTTGTGCGAAATGCAGTCTTAGGTATATCTTCCGGTTTGATCTTAAGTTGATGATAACCTGTCCTAAGGTCAATCTTGGAAAAACATGTTGCATTCTTTAGTTGGTCAAAGAGGTCATCTATTCTTGGCAATGGGTACTTGTTCTTAATGGTCAGCTTGTTCAGCTCTCGATAATCGATGCACAGTCTCATGTTGCCGTTCTTCTTCTTCACAAATAATACGGGTGCACCCCACGGGGACACGCTCGGTCTAATCATTCCTTTATCCAATAGATCTTGTAGTTGATCAGCCAACTCTTTCATTTCGACGGGGGCCAAACGATACGGGGCCTTTGATATTGGTGCCGTGCCGGGAGCTAAATCAATGGCAAATTCTATCTCCCGATCCGGGGGTAGTCCGGGAAGATCCTTGGGAAATACATCCTCGAACTCATTAACTACAGGTATGGTATGGATCTTAGAGGTTTCTCATTTGGTATCCACCACGTGAGCCAAGTAGGCCTCACATCCTTGCCTTAAAAGTCTCTTCGTCTACACCATAGTTAGAAATTTCTTGGTTTGCCATTGCCCCTTAATTATTATACTCTTACCACTAGGTGTTTTCAATTTTACTTTCTTCCCCTCGCAATCAATCTGGGCATGGTTTCTAGATAGCCAATCCATTCCTAATATCACATCAAACTCCCCTAATCGAAAGGGAATTAAATCTACTAGGTATCTCACTCCACCTAATTCTAGGTTGCAGTTAGCATAAACTTGATTTACAGGGATAATCTCTTGATTAGCTATTTCCACTTACAAAGATTCTTTCAAAGGTTCCACTTTTAAGTCCAATTTTTCAGCAAATTCCTTAGATACGAAAGACTTAGTAGCTCCAGAATCAAATAGCACATTGGCGGAATTGGAGTTTAGGAGGAGCGTACCTGCTATAACATTGGTGTTCCTTACGGCATCTTTCACAGTCATATTAAAGGTCCTGGCAGTCGGCACTTTGTTAGATGCAGCTACACTACCCCTCGAGCTAGCTGGGGCCGCCGCAGGGCAGTCCTTCATCATGTGTCCTGTCTTTCCGCACTGAAAACACTTAGCCGCTTCCTGGTTACAAGCTGTGGCATAGTGCCCTACCTTACCACATTTAAAGCATGTCACCAGTTTCTGCATACATTGTCCAAAATGCTTCTTACCACAGCTCTTGCATTCTGGCAGAGGAGGTCATGGTTGGCTATGATAAGACATTCCCGTTTGGTTCCCGCTCCGGGCCACACTCACGCTCCCTGATCCCCCGAATCCTGTACTGCGGTTGGGTTGGGAGGCCGTCCCCCTGACAAACTTACTAGGGAAGCTCTCCCATCCCACACTCCTGCTTCGACCATCAAACTTTCGTTTCTTAGTTTGCTTCATTTTCTGGCTCATTTCACTCCCTGTTTCAGCTATTGTGGCCTTCTACACTAGGGTGGCATAGTCAGTTATCTCCAGAATTTCCAGCTTGTTCTGAATCCACTGCTTCAATCCCTGTTAAAATCTCTCAGCCTTTTGCTCTTCGGTGTTCACCAGTTGTGGCACAAACCTTGACAATTCTGTGAACTTAGCTTCATATTCCGCTACGCTCATATTCTCTTGTTTTAGCTCTAGGAACTTTCGCTGCATCTGAATCTCCATAAACTTCAGGACATACTTCTTTAAAAACAACTCAGTGAATCTTTCCCAAGTAACAATCCCTTGGGGCTCCATATTTTTCTTGGCTTCCCACCAATAGTTAGCCTCACCTTTAAGAGATAAGTGGCAAAATTAGTCTTGTGGGCTTCCTCAGTGCCAATTCGCTCAAAGGTCTTTTCTACCTCTTTCAGCCAAGCCCTGGCCTGAACTGTGTCAGCAACACCGTGAAACTCTGGGGGCTTGACCGACTTGAAAGATTTAAACGCATTAGCCATGGCCTGCTGGGGTGGTCGTTGCTGTTGCAGGTTTTGCCTCAGAAATTCTACAAACTGCTCCATAGGGTTCACTGGCACTTCCATCCCCTGTGCATCTTCAGCCTCTGACTCTTAATAGTCCTCATCATAATACTCATTTCATTCTTCGTTAATTCTTAATGGTGGGGTCTGTGCTCGATGCCCTTGTTCATTATTACTGCCCTGGCCGCCAAATGCAGCCCGGTGAGTTCTTGTTACTATTCTCTTTGGCGGCATTTTCCTATTACATAAACTTATTTAGGTTGTTTTCATTTTCCAATCCTCATGGTTCCTGATTTGTTATGACAACATATAATTATGCATGTATGAAAGAAGATTAAACCACAATCTAGAAATCGCAACTAATCAACACGATAATTATACATAATTTGGCCATATGCCAGGTCTGGGTACAACATACTGAATAATAAAAGTACAATCTGCCTTAATACAATAATTCTTAGCTGGTGGCACTATCAAAGATAACAACCAAAACAACTATCACAAAACAACTAAGTACCACCGCTGAGGAACAACAACCAACTACTAACATTGTCCACTAGCTACGAGCAACATTATGAATCCGCCTCATAGCGTGGACCACAACCCTGATAACCTCGCGCCTACTCACCAAGTCACGCTGTGGGGATAAGCGGTGAATCCTACCGATGGTCCTCTGCTCTATGCGGCGAATGGTCTCGCGCACGCGTCGGGTGCTGGGGTATCCTCGCCTGCCTCGGGCCTCTATCATCATGTGCCGCTCGATAGAAAGCTGGTCCCTCAGCTCGGCAATACGGGCCTCGGCCGCTGTCAGATCAGTAGCATAGCGACCTACCACCCAGTCGTGATCTGTTAGGGATATGACTAGTGTGGGTGGTGGAAGCGGGGAATCTGCAGGAGTCACTGCCATACCGTCAAGAACAGGGTCCATGCCGTCGTCGGTCTCAGTCCGTGTGGGACTAACTGGTACAGGGGGCGGGGTGGTTGTCCTCACTGGGGTGGCTGCCCCTAACTCCGCCTCTAACTCCTCAGTCAGTACAATGACTCTGGCCTGCAGAGCTATCATCCTATCCATCAAATCTGTTACTCCCGTCTCGTTCTCGAGCTCAGTGACTCGAGCATGGGCTGCTGAGAGCCGATCTAACAAACGCTCTATCGACCTCTGATGCACATCCACCCTCATCATCTCTGGAGATGGAACCTCCGTGCTGCCGTATGGAATATCCTCAGGAGGGGCTATCTCAGTGTCTGGCTCAGTGGGGTCCTCCTCTGGGTACTCCTCAGGGTCATTCTCCGGGTTCTCAAATACCTCTAAGCCCACAGTGGGGGCAGGGTCAGCTATCTCGGTCTCAGCTAAAAGGGCCTCATCATGCTCTCTCTCGTACGCCTCTACAGCCTCAAGGTCTAACACATCGGGTACCTACAAGTCATTTAACACACGCATTACTATCCTTGGATACTTAAATCACCCCTAAGGGTTCTTAATGTCAGTGCTACCCTCGTAGCCCGACTACAAACTCTATGTGAGTTCTAGTTCATTGATTCAGTTGATTCACCTAACATTTCTGAGACTTATAACCTAGCGCTCTGATACCATTTCTGTAACACCCCCAATTTCAAGGTCAAAAATTCGGGTTGTTACGATCACTTAATATTGTCTAATAAATATTTAATCCTCTTTTCACATCATTACTCGACCTTTTAACCAAACTCACACACACACACAGATTTTATGCTGAGAAACATTACTAAATTAACATTAAAGTATTTAAGTTATTATAGACCGAAGGAAATTATACCAAAAGGGTGAACGCCGAGAACAGCTCTACATGAGACTGGCTCGGGTCACAAATAGTCTTGGTCCAAGTACTCAAAAGGAAACTATCTCTACTCGTCTACCTGAGGTGGCTGGCGGACTAACAGTCTACGGTACTCACATGCGTCCCCTACCCGCTTGCGGGCAGTCATCCTGGTTCGGGCCATGCTGGTAATCTGTTGTGATATGATATTTATAAAAGCAAGAGTGAGCACTAACACTCAGCAAGATATAGATATCCATTATTTAAATATGATCATTTAGGAAAAAACAACCATTAAGCATTGTATATCCAAGGTTTCTAAAAGTTTATATACTTGTCAATTTTATGAAAAACTCAACTTTAAATATATCATTTTAATCAGCTTATACTCGTACTCATTTCATCTCAAAATCTCAATATGATGCTTGAACCAAGATTTTCATATGGATGTGATATATATACATCAACATCCTTATTTAAAACTCAGCCCTATCGGCCTTCTGCTGTAGGTTTCACAACAATTTATCCAAAGTGGAGGAAAGGGACTATACTGGAATAAACCACGTACCGGTGATCAGCCGAATACGAAATTTTCTCTACTAGTAGAAGGAATACAAACCTAGCCGCCTTTGGGCTTATCAAGACATTACACGATGGTTGCCCATTTCCGTGCAAGTCCGAAAGTCAATGGTCACAGAGACCGTATAACTGTATACTGCGCCACTCCGTGTTTGGTCACTACCAAATACCTCTCCGTGCCGGGAAGGCCACATTCTAGTCCCAAAACAATTATATCAATTACATAAAATCCTTTATCGAAGGAATAGATCGTTCTGAGTTGACCTTTAAATAAGATAATTTATTCATCACTTTTAATTCAATTGATCCTTGGGAGTTGTCGGAGTTTTGAATTTAAAATCATTTTCAAACCCTTAACTGTAGTAGAGTTTTATATATATTGTTCACTTATTTTTCGTTGAGCGAGGAAGCAGAACCCTTATGCTTGTAGACTAAGTTCCCTAAGGTTTTGATAGGTTTCAGATGATTGATCTCTTCCGAGAATTTTGAATAATTTAGAAAGTATCCTTGGGAACTATGTCTATTTTTAAATGATTTTTAGAAGTACGGAATATTAAATATTTACGTTCTCATAATATTTTTAAGAAGGGTTCAATGAATTGATAAAACCTTAAGTACTAAATGTTTCTCAATAAGGTTCAATGAATTGATAAACATCTTAATTAAATACTTAAGACAGGATTTGACATCTTATAATTATCCTTCGAATGGTTACATACGTTTTAGATTGAGTGAATTGATTTAAAAACTTTTCAATATCTCTTTAAATATTTTCCGGATATTTTAGTAACTCTTTAGGTATTACTTATAAATAAATAATCAAATAGGATATCCCTTGAGTGAATATTCGATTATCTCTTATAGTTATAAATCAAATCTCAATCGTTCGCTTAATATGTATGTTACGCGAAAGTACTTTGTTTATTGAAATAAAAATCTTTCGAGTCCGGCTCGTTCTGGAATTAAATTGATTTAAAAATATCTCCGACTCCCACTATCTTGTATTATATTAAAAAAATTTCGTTTCAATTTCTCATACTCGTATAAAACGAAGTTTGTTTTCGTAAACAATCGCGTAATTTGAATGTATTGATATCACAGACAAACATATATTTTCAAACTGTAAATCAAGGCATCAGTATCACAACAATATACATAGCATGGATAATTTGTGATAGGATTTCGTAAACTTGCCTCGAGTGCTAAGAGTGGTATGCTTTCGGGGCTTTTGTTGGCGATCTAAAATCAATAACCAACGATCTTAGTTAGTACGTGATTATCGATTCGCTTCACTAAAACATTTTTATAAAATCGAAAAATTAATATTTTCTTAAAATTCTTTTAGGACAGTCTTCCTTACTTCATTATTTAATTATCATGAATTTTACACGATTCCAAAATCATTTTTAGCCTTTCAAAATCATCATGGAAGTGGCCTATGTGCAGTTGGCTTTTCGTATGAATGCTCTACACTAAAACAGTCATAACTTCTAAACCGTAAATCCCCTCACAACGATCCATACATGTACAAAAACTAAAAATCAAGATCTACCCATTAATGTCCAGTGACTCACAAGTTTCAAAAATTTACATGGCCGAATATACTACAGAAGGCAGACCAAGTGCAATAGGCTCCACATTCCATTTCTACTGCTTGTTCTTGACACAATCCCTACTAATGACCAACACAACACTTTTTACTTATCAAAATTCACTCATCTACTCATTCTCTACATCATCTAGTATAACATCCAAGAACCACATCTCATAATCTTTAAAACTTAACAAGATTTAGACACATAAACCTCAAGCACTCACAATCTTTTGAATCTTGAAACTATATAACATAAATCCTTAAAATTCAACCATAAAATCTTTAAGGGTGAAGAGTTATACCTTTATTTGATCCTTAGAACACCTAGGAAGAGTGTATTAACCTTGGAGAAGCTTGATCTATCCTTAACAAGTCTTAAATTAACAAGAAAACATCAAGAACATAACTTAGTTTCTAACCAACAAAAACATGCCAACTTTGGACCACGATTTACCTATGAAATCCTTAATGAATGGCCATAAAAAATTTCACGTACCTTTTATATGTAATGAGGAAGCTATGGTCCAAATTTCATGATTTATGAAGGTCTAAAACTCAAGTTATGAATTTTTCTTTCCCCCTTGGTCTGAAAATCCGAACTGCTAGTAATGAGGAGTGTGGGAGCTTTTCTTGACTTGGGTACTTGAGTGGTGTGGTGTAAAATAGAAGTATGGGTTGATATATAATTATTTGGATAAAATAAAAGTGGAGGTTTGGCTTGATTATTTGTGTGGTGGAGTAGAAAAGTAGAATCATGGTGCATGGTACTTCTTGTCTCCCCTACACTATTCATGCTACTATTCTAGTTTGATTTACTAACTACTAGCTACACTTCTAACTACTAGTTGGGTGTAGGATCTTGCATGGCCACCTTGCATGGCTTCCATTCACTTCTTATTTAATTTATACTCATGCACTTGTCGTTTTATTCTGATAGTTTTCTCGCATAACATTTCGTTTCGTAGTGAATTCTTTTATTGCTTATAATCCTTTAACCAATTCTATTCATTTCTCTTGATCATAGAAACACCTTGATATAATATTTATTTTATGTAGTATTCCCGGTTCTACGCCATTCCTTACGGATACGAAAATACGTAGTATAATCATGGATCTTTGAATTCCGACGGCTTTTACATTCACTTATTTTCCTCGATAAACAAGAATATAATCTCGGATTTCCAAAATTCCACTATTCATATTTGTGATGAACTCCATACGTACTACATAATTAGTTCCAGTTACTATTCACTGAAGTTTTAAAATATTACAAAAATCAGGGTTCTTACAGGCTCTCTGTGTGGCGACAGGTTTAAGTGCATGTACATGTACTTAACAAAACACTGGCCAACTAAAACCAACATGTACAATTATGTTTTCATTTTTCTTTTTCCTTTTTTTGTTTCCTTTTTTTTGTTTTTCTTTTGTTTTCGTTTTTCTTTTCTTTTTCCTTTCCTTCCCTTTTTTTGTTTTTCTTTTTAAGTTTAAATTGTAATTAAATTAATTTATAAAATAAACTTAAATATAACTTATATAAATAAACTAATTTAGATTTATAAAATAAACTTATTTAAAGTTTATAAGATAAATCAATTTAAGTTTATTAAATAAATTATATTAAAGTCCATTAAATAATTTATTTAATTTAACAATTAAACTTTGAGCTTCGCCAATCCCCTGAGCTGTTGAGTTGTATACCCCGCGCACCTCTTCTCGTACTTTAACATATAAACGTTCAATCCAAGTACGTTCCTCAACTTAACAATCCTTCTATAAATAATACCCAGATTCCTTTCACGAGCTGTTGACGCCTAGTGCAACTGGTCTGATTCACAGACGACTAACCCCGATTCAGGTCTTCGTATTATAGTCTTGATTACATTATCAAGCTTGCCTCAACTTTATTGCTTCAGACACTGACTGTCAATAAACAACTGTACTTTCACTGGAATCCTTTATGGTACTTTAGACAACGTCTTTATTAACCTCTGTCTATACCCTGTCTTCAATTCTTCAGATTCCTATGCTTCGAACACTGTCTATCTTCAATACACTGAAATCTTCTTGTAGCACTTGTATACAGAATCTTCAACCTTTCTGAAACCCTGAAAGTCTTTAACCTTTGTTCTTCACTGAGGCATGATCATATTAATGAACTTCTTTCAGTGACCTGTAGACAGACTTCAGGATTTCTTCTAATCTTCTGATTCTTTGTATTTGCCTTGTCTTCATTCTTCCTGATTTCTTGTGTAGACGTAGTATTATTAACCTGTCATGTTCTAGTGTTGTTATCGTGTTGAGTTATCACGTAAATGTTCATACAGCTACGCAGTCTCACCAACAAGGCTCGTCGAGGAGGGTGATCAAGAGTCCTCCCCAAATCAGAACCATTTGGAGATCCCTGACTTAGCCCAGTGTGGCTCTTTTCATTTTTTAGATGAAGATGATTTCTTGAAGGGTGTGCCCGTGGGTCCGCCTCCCTCTCCTCCTTTGAGTCCTGAGACACTAGAATTTAGGGATAATAGTGTTGAGGAAAGCTTCTGATTGGGTATGAAGGAGTTCGGGGATAAGTCAAGTTTAAATTATCTAAGCCACTATATTACCAAGGATCCGTCATTGAGTAAGTTGAAGGCGTATATATATTTGGCCAACAGGTATCAATACTGTGTGCCGACTGCGGAGAACTCATGTGGATGATGCCAAAATTTGGGATGCATGGGATACCGATGATTTTATTCCATTTCGGACTCCGGTTGCCTATGCATCCTTTTTCCTTGGTGATGTTCGAGGCGATTGGATGTGGGGTTAGCCAGTTGATGCCGAACTCCGTCGCTCAGCTTAGTGGGTTTATCGCACTGGTATGATGTCTTTGTTAATATTGAGGGGGTGTCGTGCTATGACCTCGGGAATGCCCGGCATATCCTTGGGGTCCCAGGAATATGTCAACAAACTCCCTGATGTGGTTGGTGATATCTTGTTTATGTGGCATAGGGAGGTTCTTTCCAATTTTAGTTGTATTCGTTGGGTTCCCGCTTGTTACCTCGACCTCTTCTGTTTCTTCTGTTGGTGAGCATGAATTTCGACATGTAAATTCTACTAAATCTCGGGGTCCGATATCTAGTACTTGATTAAGTCCTAGTTCCTCTTCTGTGTTTTTCCTTGGTGAAATTGTGGTTAAATAGCATCGTCTTACTATCGCCTGGTCTCCGATCATTTTTCCTACACCGAAGTCTGTGGGAAATTTCATTTTTAAGTTGGACATGAAAGTGATAGCTCGTAGGGCGATGATTGTGGTTCGTCCCAGTATAGCGTTGAAGCTAGAGGAGGCACTGATTACATGAAACTTGACTACTACGTGACTTAGAAATGAGATTATGAGAATAATATCAATATTTCTAAAGGTCCCTAGTCGTGTATTATTATTAAGGGACAATAATAATTCATTAAGACTGGTGTGTTTGTTGACTTATGATCACATCTCATTGATCATAGGTATAGTGATACTAAAGTCAAAAACACAGGCAGATGTATATGTACATGGTGCTGGACAGACCCAATGTGAGATTCTACATGTCCGTTGTGTCATAAGTAATTCTCACAGTGATAATGATGTGATGGTCCTTAGACCTGAAATCATTATATTTCTATATGAGAATTAATAAACATTGATTCTATTAAAAGTTATCCTTGAACGGGTAATGATAAAAGTGGATATTGGATATATTATGAATCGTATGAGAAATATGAATGATCCAAATGAGATTTAACCCTCCTATTTTAGGAGTGATATTATTGGCCTCTTGTGTGAGCTAGACTATGAAATGTGTGGCCACGCTCAAATGTTGATTTGATATGATAGTCTACTCATTGATCAAGGAAACTTTGATTAAACTATGATGAGGATGACACATTACATGTCTCTAGTTTAATCTATAATATTTGGTTAAAGGGATTATATTACATTGTACATTATTCACAAAAGGTTTAATCGATCACCGATTTAATTATTATTACTTGGGTAGCAATGATGTATTACTAGATGCCACTCATTGTTTATAATTTAAATATGAGATATTTAAATCATTGCCAATGTAATATAACCTATAGGGTCACACAAAGAAAGCATGGAGGAATGTTTAATTCAAATTCAGATTTGAATTAAAAAAGGAAATTTGAATTATTTATTATTAATTAAGTTGGACTTAATTAATGGGATAAATGAATTTTGAATTTGTATATTATTAAATCCGAAATTCAGTGGTTATTTAGTAATTGAGTTAAACTTAATTATTAAATAAATATAATTTCAGATTTTAATAAACTCTAACTTGGATTAGGGTTAGGACTGTTTTTGGCCTCTCTATATAAACATCCTTAAGGCTAAAATTAGGGTTACTTTTTTATTAGATAAAAACATAAAACCCTAGCAGCTAAAGGTGAGAGAGTGAGAGAGGGGAAAACATGTCTGTTCTTGGTGCTAGTACACGCCTCCTCCGTACCAGCTTTCGTGTGGATACCTCTACGACGTAGATCGTTAAGGTGGGATACGCGGTATTCGGTTAAAACTAGGATCACATTTTTAAAACCATAATCGTAAAGCTTTTTAAGGTAAACAATCTGATCTACGAATTAAATATTTGTTTTTCGCATGGATCTTGCGGTGGGTTTCGAAAACTCTGTTTTTTCACGTTTTAATTATTGTTTCCGTTGTATTTATGTGCTCGAAACCCTTCAATGGCATCAGAGCTACTTGCGAAAAGTGTTTAATTCGTTTATGTGTTTACTGGTTTTTTGATGATAACATGTATACAATATTCCATGACTGTTATGTATGTGATTTTGTATATTTTAAATGTTGTTATGTTTATATATGCGTATGTATGTATATGTTTTGAATATATGATAATCATGAGAGTTTTATAATCATATGATGATTATATAATTTGTATATATAATGATATATACATTTTTTGTGTTTGTTCTTATTATATGAATCGTATTTGATACGATTCTGAATCGGATGCAGCAAATTTGCTGAAATCTGGATCTGGTGTCCGATTTTGGAAAATGAATACGCTATTTCATATGTAATCGAGCGTCTGAACGAAACTGATAGCCAGCGACTGATCTGTAAGGTGTTTGACGTTGTTAAGACCCTGTAATCAGCGATTTAACGTTTTTAGAATTTGATTTTGATTTTTCTGATTTTTTCCATATTTTGTTTTTATGATTAGATCATGATGGGTATGATATGTTAAGATCATATCATGTGTTTTAACATGTTCTTATGTGTTAATTGAGCATGGTGGATGGTTATGGCTTATGACCTTAGGTTAATGGTTTTGGTTTTTTAAATACGGCTTGCATGTCGTTTAATCTTGTAATTTTTAAATCTCGAATGTAACTCGAGTTCTTCTTGTAAGTTCATTAGATTAGTTTTTGTATTTCATTCTTGCAATGTACATGAATACATGAAGATTTGAAGATCAAGGGTAATCCCACATGGAAGTCATCCAAGGAAGCAATACAAGAAAGAAGACATGTCATAATTAGCTTGTATTTATTTTTCACCTTAGATTGACCTAGATCTTTGTCATTAGCTTAATGAAGATCACATAGGATAAAGCCATAATCAACCACGTTTATTTATTGCACTTTACATATATATGCGCATATGATGAATGTATGTGTAGAGTAGTTTATAAAGATGCATGCTTAATTAGATTAAGGATGTATGTATTAGATACAACACTCATGCCATGCTTGCTAAACAAGATAAAATCTGTAACGACTCAAGATTTTAAAATGAACAAATGATTATGAGATTCTCGTGTTTATGAAACACGGAATAAAATACAAATTTTCTTTATTTCTGACATGGGGCGATTTTGTCAAAAGCGAGTTCTTTGAACTTGTAAGGTTGTGGGTTTTAAGCGAGACCGTTGTGACTCCCTCACTACCTGGAAATCAAACCATTGACGAATATTGATTTGAAGTATTTTATTCAAGTAAAAATTGGGAATCTCTTTATGATGGGATCATGATCGTTTTAAAATTAACAAAACCCTAAAGTTAATATTAAGTTGATCGGATGCCTTCCAATAAGTCTAATGCGTTAACCCTAGATCGATAATGAGTGGGTTCGCCAAAGCGAAGTACTCCCATCTATCGTGGGATGTGTTGAAGTATATTGATACTTTTGACTATTGGGTTTGACTTAATTAAGTTACCACAATAGGATTGTGAACTTAGAGGCATAGAGTATGGCGAGATTTATTAGATAAATATGAACAAATGTTGTTCCACCAAGCTATCCAAGAGTTATATAGTTGATATAATTGATAAATGTTGTCTACTTAAATAATCATGTTTTAGGAGAAAAGCCAAAGTTGACCTAACGCATGGTGAAATATGGATCTTGGCTCACTAGAAAGGATATAGAAGATATTCTTTCCGAATTAATAGTTAGGGCTATTGATTTGATAAAAATAGTGGGAGATACATATTGTGTATATATATATGAATAATCACATGAATATAATTTAATGATCATCTGTAAACTAAGTCATTCTATGCACTTTAATATTGTAGATATTAAATGACAAATAACACAAATAATTTCTTTATGTAATAGTCTTTGAGAAGGACAAGATGACATGAAATAATTTCCTCAATTGACATGGGAACTTGAGAATTGTCCTCAGGTTCAAGGATGTCACTCAAACCCCTCCCTTATTTCTTCTAGCTGAGAATGAAACATGTGCTGAACAAAATGCTTACCATAAGCAAATTTATTATGCAACTGGTATTTCATGTCTCATGCTTGTAATTATGAGTGATGAGCTTTAGAAACAACAATAGCATAATGATGCTTATGATATGATTGAGCACCTTCAAAGGATGTTTGAAGGATAGGCTCGTCAGAAAGATTTGACAATAATAAGGCACCATACTTTTGCATTAATGGGATAATGATATCCGGTTGGACCACATGTTCTAAAGATGATAGGTATATGTGCCTTGATATTTTGGGTTTCAAGAATAGTCTAGAGACTAAGCTTGATTTGATCAAACAATCTTTGAACAACTTCTATTCTTAGTTTGTTAAGAACAAAAGGAATGAGATAGACAGAACACTCACTGAGTTGTTATGCATATTTAAAACTGCTGAAAATAACACGGTAAATGCATGAATTACGTCCATATTGATGATGTACACATGAAATAAAAATGAGAAAGGAAAGTGGACAGGTAAGGTGAAGATTTGATCTTATTCAGTGTCAAACCAAAGTCCAATCCCAAAGGGCTTTTGAAGCCTGATAGTGGTGTTGCTAAAGGAGATGATTGTCATTTATATGGAAATAACCGGATGATCGGAAGTTAAATTGTCGAGCTTGTTTGGAAGATCTATAGAAGAAGACTAGCAATGGTCAAGCTTCAGGTATCAGGTTAGAATTGGAGCAAAAATTGTTGCTCTACTTGAAGGAACTCGATACCTAATTTTGCCTATATAAGCGAGATTGAAAAATTGATAAATTGTTATTACGTGTATGCCTTTAGGGGATACATTAAATCAATTTCTTGTAAGGACTAGAAAGGTTTTTATTTTAATTAAATAAACAATAGTTGTTTATTCTATTTTAATGATAAGGCTTATAATGTTGCACAATTAGTTAACAATTTATATGTTCTAAGATGACTTAAATCAAACATTACCTCTACCATTATCGTTAAGCCATATTAATGAGAAATGCATTTCTGAGTTACATATAGATGAATACTTGGATAAGTTTGATTTTGAATTATACGGAAGATGCGAACTTTGTCTCATTGATAAAATGACTAAAGCTTCTTTTACCTGATCAGGTGAAAGGGCCACCGAACGATTATGACTTATACATAATGATGTATGTGGTCGAATGCGTATGATGGCAAGGGGTAGCTTATACTACTTCATAACATTTATTGATGATTTCAGTAGATATGGATATGTGGTTCTTATGAAGAACAAATCCGATTCTTTTGAAATGTTCAAAGAATATAAGGCTGAAGTAGAAAAGCAAACAAGGGAAATTATAAAAATTTTACGATCAGATCGTGGAGGAGAATACTTAAACCTCAATTTCAAGAGTTTCTTGAAGGAGTGTGATAGTGTATCATAACTTACTCCTTTTGGAACACCTCAATGGAATAGAGATTCTAAGAGGAGAAATTGTACCTTGTTGGACATAGTGCGATCGATGATGAATCAAGCGGATCTTTCATTCAATTTCTAGGGTTATGCTCTAGAAATGGCTGCATATACACTTAACCAAGTTCCGACTAAAGCAGTTCAAAATACTCTGTATGAGATATAGAGTGATAAATGTCATAACATGTCATTTATGAAAATTTTGGGACGTGAAGCGTTTGTAAAACGTTTAGCCTCTGACAAGCATGGACCAAAATTAGATATATGTTATTTTGTGGGATACCCAAGTGAGACTGGGGTATAGTTTTTATAATCCTTCCGAGAATAAAGTGTTTGTTGCTCGGGCCGCTGTATTTCTTGAGGGAGAACTACTTTCTAAGAAAATCAGTGGGACGATAATATATCTCGATGAAGATCGAGAACCACATGATAACATTAAACCAAAGTTGGAATAAGATTAGGATGTACATCAAAATGTTGAAAGTAATCATGTTCAGGAAACACAGGTTATTCGCAGATCTAGTAGGATTCACCATGAGTTCGGGAGAAATTATGGATTTCTTTTGACTCAAGATGGTGATGTGATGCTTACGGATAATGATAAGCCTCTCACCTACCAAGATGCTATGAACAATCCAAATTCCGAGAGATGGCTGGAGGCCAAGAAATCCGAGATGGAATCCATGTGTCAAAATAAAGTATTGACTTTCGTTGATCCACTCGAAGGGGTAAAACCTATAGGGTGCAAGTAGGTTTTCAAGAAGAAAAACTGACATGGATGGTAAAGTACAAACCTATAAGGTGCGACTAGTGGCAAAAGGTTTCAAACAAATTCATGGTATAGACTATGATGAGTCATTTTCACCAGTTGCTATGGTCAAGTCCATCAGGATTTTGTTAGCAATATTTGCTTACTTTGACTATGAGATTTGGCAAATGGATGTCAAAACTACTTTCTTATATGGAAGCCTTGAACAGGATGTATATATGATACAATCTTAGGGTTTTGTCGATCCAAAGTTTGCTAAGATACTTTGTAAGTTACTTCTATCTATTTATAGATTGAAGCAAGCCTCAAGGAGAATGAATATTCATTTTGATGAAACGGTCAAAGAGTTTGGCTTTATTCAAAATGAAGATGAACCATGTGTTTACAAGAAGGTTAGTGGGAGCCATGTGACATTCCTAGTATTATATGTAGATGACATATAACAGATATGAAATGACATACATTCTCTACAGGCTGTTAAGACTTGGTTGAGAAATAGTTTCTCGATGAAAAACTTAGGTGATGCTACCTATATATTAGGGATCAAGATCTATAGAGATAGATTGAAGAGATTAATCTACCTAGTCGGAGTACATACATTGATAAAGTATTTTATGATGTAAGAGGCAAAGAAATGATATGTTTTGATGTCTCATGAGATAGTGATCTCATAGGATAATTGCCCTAAATCATTAGATGATAAGGGCCATCTTAGAAAAGCTCCTTATGCTTCGGCAATTGGACCTATAATGTATGTAATGATATGTACTTGTCCTGATATTTCGTATGCTTTGAGTATGATGAACAGATACCAGTCTAATCCAGGTAAGGGTCACTGGATAGTTGTCAAGAATATTCTTAAGTATTTAAAGAGGACTAAAGATTTATTTTTGATGTAAGGAGAAGATAGGGAACTAGTTGTAAAGGGTTACACTGATACTAGTTTCTTTACCTAATTTATGGATATACCAGGATAATTACGTGTCTATGCCTGGTTTGTGTTTTGTCTAAATATAATTGATGGTAGCTTGAATAGTTCACAGCAAGAACATTGATGATTCTATGAAAGCCGAATATATTGATGTTTTCGAAACAACAAAGGAGACTGTTTAGGCATGTCCTTAAGCGAAATCACCTTATTAATGAGATTAATGATCAATGACATATAAATGTAAAGTGCATAGTAATGATAGTGTTGCAGACCCACTGACTAAGGCTTTGTCGCAGCATAAGCACGATGGTCATACTAGTTCCATGAGTACTAGATAAATGGGTGATTGGCTCTAGTGCAAGTGGGCGATTGTTAGTGTTTGTGCCCTAGAGACAACACTGTGATGTTTTAGTTTAAGACATTAGGCTTATTAAAGTTTATGTTCTATCGATTATTCCCTTTTATAATTTATTAATTCATAATTTGCTGCGATATAAATGTTAGATTAATAAATGTCCTTGGAATATGATATGCAATTCTATATCTCTAAGTACGTGACTTAGAAATGAGATTATGAGAGTAGTATCAATATTCCTAAAGGTCCCTAGTCGAGTATTATTATTAAGGGACAATAATAATGCATTAAGACCGGTGTGTTTGTTGATTGATGATCACATCTCATTGATCATAGGTATAGTGATACTAAAGTAAAAAAAACACAGGCAGATGTATATGTACATGGTGTTGGACAGACCCAATGTGAGATTCTACATGTCTGTTGTGTCATTAGTAATTCTCACAGTGATAATGATGTGATGGTCCTTATACCTGAAGTCATTATATTTCTATACGAGAATTAATAGACATTGATTCCATTAAAAGTTATCCTTGAACGGGTAATGATAAAAGTGGACATTGGATATATTACGAATCGTATGAGAAATATGAATGATCTAGATGGGATTTAACCCTCCTATTTTAGGAGTGATATTATTGGCCTCTTGTATGAGCTAGACTATAAAATACGTGGCCACGCTCAAATGTTGATTTGATATGATAGTCTACTCATTGATCAAGGAAACTTGGATTAAACTATGATGAGGATGACACATTACATTTATCTAGTTTATTCTATAATATTTGGTTAAAGGGATTATATTACATTGTACATTATTCATGAAAGGTTTAAACGATCACCGATTTAATTATTATTACTCGGGTAGCAATGATGTATTACTAGATGTCACTCATTGTTTATAATTTAAATATGAGATATTTAAATTATTGCCAACGTAATATAACCTATAGGGTCGCACAAAGAAAGCATGGAGGAATATTTAATTCAAATTCATATTTGAATTAAAAAGCAAATTTGAATTATTTATTATTAATTAAGTTGGACTTAATTAATGGGATAAATGAATTTCGAATTTATATATTACTAAATCCGAAATTCAGTTGTTATTTAGTAACTGAGTTAAACTTAATTATTAAATAAATAGAATTTTAGATTTTAATAAACTCTAACTTGGATTAGGGTTAGGACTGTTTTTGGCCTCTCTATATAAACATCCTTAAGGCTAAAATTAGAGTTACGTTTTTATTAAATAAAAACATAAAACCCTAGTAGCTAAAGGTGAGAGAGTGAGAGAGGGGAAAACATGTCCGTTCTTGGTGCTAGTACACGCCTCCTCCGTACCATCTTTCGTGTGGATACCTCTACAGCGTAGATCGTTAAGGCGGGATACATGGTGTTCGGTTAAAGCTAGGATCTCCTTTTGACAACCATAATCGTAAAACTTCTTAAGGTAAACAATATGATCTATGAATTAAATATCTATTTTTTGCATGGATCCTGCGGTGGGTTTCAAAAACTCTGATTTTTCATGTTTTAATTACTCTTTCTGTTGCGTTTATGTGCTCAAAACCCTTCATTGTTGTCCACTCGCATGGTGATGACGAGGGCGTCCTGATGGCCTTCGATGAGTCCGGGATGGTAATCATCGTCTTATAAAGATATGACTGGAGAAGGATTTGCTCGAGGGCGCTTAGATGTCGATGGGTTAACATTAAAATCTTCTCGTGCATAAGTTTTTCGAGAGTTGTGAGAAGAGCCCCCGGCGGCTACCCCGCCAAAGATGACGTCGATGACACGATCTCCCTCATCACGAAGGTGTCGTCGGGGGATGTCATCCTGCTGAACATAGTGGACTAGTTGTCCTTGGCGAATCTTACTTTCAATGAGGTTGCTGAGATGGAAGCATTGTTCCGTTGTATGGCCAGTATCTTCATGATAATCGCAGTATCTGGAGCTCGGATGTGTACCGGGTTTCATGGGCCTCGGAGGGCGATAGTCTGGTTCTGTTTTCAGTACTGCTAGAATTATTTATTTTTTGGTGTTAAGTTTGGTGAACTCATTATTAGGGCGACTGCGAGGTTGCTAATCTCGTTTTCTTCGATCTCTTGGGGGGTAGTCGATCGCTCTGTCTAGTGGAAAGCGATGGCGATTTTGTCATTTTTCCCTCGTGGGTGATCGCGGACTATAGCTACGGCGTAGCTCATATCTTTAAGACCGTCGAGGCAACTTTATACATCTTACCGCCTGTTGAAGCATCATGCGATGCTCGATAATCTGAAAAGCTGCTTCTAGAGTTTTCGGTCTTTTTTCAAAAATCTCCTCGAGGAGCAGTCCATGTCGCGATTTGTCAATACCCGCCATCAAGAAATTAACAGCCATTTGTTCTATAAGATTTGGGATTTCTGCTATTTCTTCTCTGAACCGAATTAAAAAACTTCGGAGGCTCTCATTTGAACGCTGATGCATGGTCATTAGGGACAATGCTACTTTTATTCCTTTATAATTACTGGAGAAACGGGCTTGGAATTTGCTTTTTATTATTTTCCAGGAGTCGTTGGATCGAGGTGGTAGATTATTATACCAGCGAAGAGTTGTGCATTGTAAGTATGTGGAGAAAAGTTGGCATCGGGAAATTTCAGAATGCCTGAAGAAGGCCATACGACCGTCGAAGGTATTTAGGAAAGCTAGGGGATCGTACGATCCATCAAAGTGATCGAGCGCCGACATCTTCAATGTTCTGTCGATGCGGGCTTTCTCGAGGACAAGTGAGAGGGAGCTTTTAGTGACGGTTTCGAACCCCGATTGATTGCGCATTATGTTACGCATTTGAGCGATCTCCTTTTATCTTTTGGCAAATTCCTCATGAGAGATGGACTCTGTAGACTCCGTCCTTTGGGGGACATCAATCGATGAAACTGTGCGCTATCGGCGCTCGCAAGGTTGTGAATACGTCGACTCAGTAGAGGGCTCGTATTCATATTCCGCATCGTCCTCATCATCATAATACTGCTATCCCGATCCCTGATTTGCTATTATCGTCTGATGGAGCTCTCGTCGTAGGCGGTGTATATCGTGCTTCCGCTCCAACTTGGCTTGTAAGAGGCGGGTTTTCTTTTCTAAAAGTTTGAGTTCTTCATCCGAGTGCATCGAAGCTTCGAGTTCTTCTACTTCTTTTAACTTCGTACACTCCACCTTTTCCAGATGTAAATGCATATCACTAGAAAGTTCTGTTTTCCTGTCAACATTTGAATTTGCTTGCGTTGATCCATTTTATGCTTGCATTTTTTCGTCTGTGAATCTGTGACAACGATATAAAGCTGCTGGTTGTGGTTAGTTTGCTCGGGTGGTGGGAATAAGCACTTTGGTTGTAATGGTGGCTGTTGCGGCGATCCTTGATCGTCGCGATGCCTAGTGACAGTGGGGATCTCTGTTGTTTTCTTCGTCGGTCCGATTTCATTCGGATCGATTTCCTTCATAATTTCGTTGGATTCTAGGATAAAACTCCTTATAGCGCCAAATAATATGCCTCAAATATTATTTAATATACGAGAATAATCTTTAAGGAAAATCTTTTTTTATTCAATTATCCAACCTCTACAAATGAGCCAGTGGCTCTATATTTATAGGAAGTACCAACTGGGTTTTTTCTTTACATCATGAACCATTTGGGCCTTTTTCTAATTATTAACTAATTATTATCACTAAGTATTCTTGGACCCTGCTTCTTGTGGACCAAGGTCCTATAGTTGATCAGTTTACCTGGTCAAAGTACTCAATTTCTAAAATTAAATAAAAAATTATTTATTACATTAATTAATTTTATAGTGTCAGCAGAAGATACAAATTTAGTGAGATAATTGCTTGTGCGAAGTACTAACGATAAATTTCAGTATAAAAAGTACTAACAATAAAGCAATTTGGCCGAGACAACAGATTTTTTTAAAATATTAAAATAAATATCTTACAAAATGAGTAGTTATTTTCAAAATAAGAAATCTCGGTAAGTGAGAACCTAAATCTTTTACCACTTCCCTATCTAATGCCACTCGTACAAAAATACGAAAAATAATGAACGTTCATTAATTCAGGTAAGCATAATTATATTTGTTTCTATGAAAATATAATAGCTTGATCAAGATTGCATAAGTGGGGCCCATATGGGCCCCACCTGTGGGATTCGCATGGATCCACCACATTGCCTATTGTAACAGTAAATTTTATCTATTGTAACACCAATTTTTTTAGTTTGGCAACACTGGAATATGTGTATTGTAACAGTCTTTTTATCCATTGTAACACTAGTAACATATGTAATGTAATATTATATGTAAATAAATATTATACTAGAACAAGCAAATGTAACAGTTATTCTAAATATTTTTGAAATATAAGGTTTATTTTTAGAACAATCCATAATCAACAAAAATATCAAATCTGCATACATAAGAGTCTTAGCTCTGCGAACCAAACAACTACATAACAATAAATTCTCCAAACCATCCCCAACGCCAACTACAACCAAAGTACTACAATTAGTCTCATCCCAACGCCAATAACGACGAATAAACTACTACATAATAAATTCTGAACACCAAGGCAGGAGAGTCTCATCTCTACAACAGCAACAAGTACGACATAACTACTACATAATTAAGTTTCTAAATACCAAGGCAGGAGAGTACATAAGTAACCAAGTACACGATAAATATGAAACTTGATAACATATTTAACAATTGGGCTTATTTAAGAACTGGCACCTGCTTGAGTGGCGGGAGTGATTGGAGTGTCATTGTTGTCTTAATCGCTTGAGATGGTAGCGTAAAAGTCTCCAATATCACACTTCATACCAGGATTCGCCTCTGCTAGTTTTTTTAGCATCCAAGCCATATTCTCCTGGACTTTTCTGTTTACCTTGGCTTCCATTTCACTCTCCAGATTTCGAGATATCTTTATGGTCAACTCATCAACGGTAGGTTTGGGAATAGATGGATTGTTTTCTAAGGAAAGTACTGTACCTTGCCTTTCCACCAACCAATCTCGTCCATGTTTGCCACTGGGAAGCATTGTGTTGGCATCATTTCCTTCTTTCAGCATCTCGTTAATGGATCCTATAAGACAAATTTGCATAAATTTGTTAAAGGATAAACTAAGTTTTTTTATTTACAGCTAAATATAACTACAATTCTTTAGTGGACTATAAGAGAAATTTACTTAAATTTGTTACAGGTAAAATAAACTCAGCTTCATTATTTACAACTAAATATACTTCCAATTCTTTTCTGAATTGCATCCCTGTTTGTCTTATACTTGCACCCTTTTTTGTGCTTGCGACTTTTGAACTAGACTTTAGCTTGTGATGGGGAGGCCTGATTTAGGTCTTTGTTTTTCTGGCATGTACCAAAAATAATATGACAAATAAGGAATACATTATCATAAATATGAAAGAAAAAATAAAAACAATAATGATATATGGGCCAAGAAAATATCAATTTGATTAATAATAATTAGAGCAACTAATTTTTAATAATAATCTGATTAATAATCTGACCAATAATGAGACTATATTGGTTTTGCAATTATACCTAAATCGAACAATTTCACTTTTACAATTAAAATAATGTCATACCAGTTTCTCTTTAAATTCAACAAGTGTTTTACGTCCAAGTGTGTGGGGGTCAGTATAGGAATTACAACGAGCTACATTTTCCTCTACAAGTACCTGTTACAAATAAAAAAACAAATATCAAATTTCAACTCAAATTGGTATTGGATGCCAAATAGATGAAGCTAAATATGTTGACCTGAACTTCTTCGTCTGCCCAATACTTCAACAAAACCTTAAAATCTTCAAGTGGAATTTCATGCGGCCTGTTTTGAATCATTTTCTCGTTATTGTCATATTTTATATAATGTGCCTTTTTGACATGTGACTTGTGCACTCTCCAAACAGTATTAAGTGTCTTGTTTAAATACGTTTCCCCGAGTGCAGGGATATCACACATATCCTATAATATCCCAAACACAAACTTTGCATTATCTTAATGCACATGTAGTAATAAGACTAATATTTCAGGCTAATTGGTAAAACTAAGAATACCATAGTATATTGCACCATATTCTTCTTCAATTCTTGGGAACAACATGCCAGTAACATGAGTAAGCGACACATGATCCTTGACTAGCATCCCCATAAAATTGCTCAACTCAGATCTAATCTTCTTTTCCCCAATTGGCAGACCCCGTTTACTGAATTTAATGACCGGCTTTTCATTAGTACTCCTACCATGAACTTTCAACATTTTTGTCCGTCCTCGAAGTTTTTTAGGACCTGCCCACATATGAATAATATAATAGAAAATTGAGGGTCATATTTTCTATATTATTATTAATAATTTTACAAGTACATCCTCGGGTGTCATGTTTATTACCTTTTTCAACAACTTAATGGGCATTTTGTAAATTCGACTCACCAATATCATCTATCATTGGATCAACTTTAAGATTCTGCATTTGACATTCCCGCAACGCTATAAAAGTGGCAGCTGATCCACTTTCAACATTGCCACAATGTTTCAATAGTTTACTAGAAGTTAGATTGATAAGTTTTCGAGCAGATGAACTCTTTGCTTCCATGTTCATAGTCGTGGTTGTAGTGGCTCGGGAATGAGTTCTGGGACCAGGTGGTAGTGTCTTTTTTTCCTTCGGAGAATTAATTCTTTATATATATATATGCAACAAATAGAATGAAGTAAAAATTTAAGCATAATTAGTATAAATCAAAACAATGAGTAAATAGATGAAGTGAAAAATTAGACATTAAGTGGATTATAATCATAATACCCCCCTTCTTGATTATTAAGAACAATTATGAAAAAAACAAAATTATATATAAGTACTTATGTCGACACTCACAACCTAGATGTGTTATTTCAAATAAATTGTTAAATTTCAATTAAGTGAATTAAGTATATATTAAGTAAATTCTAACCGAGACCGAAACAAGAAGACTAAATGAAGTATTAAATTGTTAATATTCAAATAATTGACTTAATTAAGTCAATTAAGTGAATTTTACCGGAATTGCATTCTCATACTTAAACTGGTTAGGGCAGATGCGTATGCCTTTGGCGAATCATCACTACCACTTTCCCTCCCATTTTCCAAGACATATTCATTAGAAACCTCATTGTCTTTCTCCTTCCCCTTGAATTTCTGCACCATAGGTGCTGTTGGATTAGTCCCATATTTACCTAACCCAAGTTCATCAAACTTTTCCCTGTTTTCTTGCACACGTTTCATTTTAAGTAGCTCATACTTATTCATGCCTTGCGACGGCTGTTCCGGTAACTGCAATACATTGTAACAGTTCCAATACACAATCAATTATCCTTGTTTTTTATTTACACATTACACCAAATTTACATTCATGCTAGTTTAACTATATAGGGGCATAGGAAAATTAATTTCAAAATTAGTAAAAATGACTACCTTAACAACAATATCATTCCTCCATGTACTTTTGCCATTTATCTTGTCTTCCTGTAAATTCAACTTCCTTCTCGCTCTTCCTTTTGGATTAATAGTTTCTTTTTCAAGTTCTGGAGTCTCCGCAACTGGCATATTACACTTTCGTGGTGATAAAATCCTCCTGGGCAACTTAGGTGACTTCTGCTTATTCTTCTTTCTTTGTTATTCCTGTTGAAGCTGGTGTGAAGTCACAAATTTACACTTCACTTGTTCCTTGGTTGACCATGTGAAAGAAGATTGAACAGTCATGGTAAACATATGATGCTAGTGAAGATTTATTTAAGTGTGTGTCTATACATGCGGGATTAGCATTTTAAAGAATTATTCTCTTGGAGTTTATGCTCACTGAGTTCCAATTGATATGGTGTTGGTTTTGACTTATGATTAGGATTAATATTTGGAATATATAAAAAAATTAATTATTCACTGTCAAATAAATGAATGGTTGTAATAAATGCTTATCGAGTATAAATGTCATTAGGACCCTTAAATAAATCTCAAATATGTTTACCTTGAATTAGGTTCTTCCCCGGTCGTATAATTACCCATGGTTGCATCTGAACTGAGGGATCCACTTATTTGTCAATAATAGTGTCAACATACAAATGAAGTTCATGATCCTGTTTAGTTTCATTTACAAGATCCAATAATTCTTTATCGTGTGTTAGCAATTTCCAACCATCAGCAGCTTTAGTGTACACCCCTCCAATTTCTGTCAACTTCATATAATCCTTGACATATTCCATAAGCACGCTATATGAGAATTTTGCAGTATCTAGTATATTAATGATAAAGCTTTATACACCGTGATAAGTAGTCTTCTTAAAAATTCCATCATAGTGCAGATTTAAAGTCACACGTTATTCTTCCATTCTACATAAAATGGAAATAAGATTATTAGAATAAGCCGAATACATAAAAATGATATAAAAATTAGAAACATATGCAATATTAATAAATATATATGAGCACATTTAAACAGATGCAATATTAATAAAAAAAATAGAAATACATGAAAATGATATAAAAATTAAAAATAGATGTAATATTCATGTAAACAGATGCGAGCATATTTAAGCAAATGCACTATTTATACATAAACACTTTAAATATTGATGCAACATTAAAAAACAGAAATAAATGAAAATGATATAAAAACAAAGATACAAGAAAATAAAAATAGATGCATTCGATTCAAATTTTAGCAGTTAATACTTTAACCAAAAACTTGATATATTCGGAGTACAAACATAACCAAACTAAGAAATAATAGAAATACATGAATTTGTCTTAATGATTATGTCTTAAACTGAAACGGATATTAAACATCTTGATTTTTCACTTCAGTTTGTGAAATAGGAATTTGTTTTTTAGGGACATCATTTCTAAACCAATTAAATTCACCATCTTGATTAATAATATCATGATTATTAAGATGGTTGTGGTCATTCTGATCTTCCGTTTGAATTTGGTCATCGGCGATGTTGCACCAATCCCTTGGTAACTTTTTAATAACATAGTGCACCATACTTTCAGTCGGATCTTCGACATAAAAAATTTGTTGCACTTGTGAAGCCATCACGTAGGGATCTGATTTGCTGCACAACTTTTTTAAATTCACTTTGTTGAAATTAAATTAATCTTTCTCTTCTTGGTACCAACAACACTAGAAAAAAACCACTAGAAACGCTCCTCAATAGTCAACTTTAATAATTTCTACAACTGATTCATAGTAATTGACGGCCCCGATGATTGGGTTTTCATCTTTCGCACTCGAAAAGCTAGTGGTTTCAGCGGTCAAAAATATGCCATTATTTTGTGCATTTGGAATTTCTGTTTTTTGTATGAAATCGAAATCCATTAGCCACATAGCCACTAAAATTGAAATATGTCGTTGTTTTATACTTTTCTTGAACTGTTTGTGGTTGTGAACAAAGAGAATCAAATGTTGTAGTGAAATGTGTTTATACAAAAATTAAACATGTAATAATAAAGAACACATATCTTTCAACACTCACTTAATTTTATATTAAAATTAAGAATGTTTTGCTATAAAATTTCTAGCTCTTTGTTGATAAAGAGCTTATCTTCTTTCTTGAGAGAATACAAGAGTTCCTGATCTAAATTGTTGCAACTAACAAAGGACCAGTGTTAACTTTATAATTTAGTTAACTGTTGGTTTACATAGTGTATAATAAGATATGCTATTAACTTTAATAAACCGTCACTTGTCATTTCCATTTTAGGAAAAGTATATCTTCCATTTATGCTTTAGCATATCTTTGCATACTGTGTTAACTTTGATCTTCCTTTGTCAGTTAATCTTCACCCTTGATCTTGCACACTCTTCAAACTGCTTTTTGTAGACTTGTCAATCTAGCTGGTTGGATTGTTTGTAGATTGTAAATCTTGGATATTGAACTGGTCTACAAATTTGTACTTTGAGATTTTACCTCGAGATCTCCAGTTTGGTCTATAGAGAACTTGACATCTCGATAAGTATATTGGCTTATCGAGATCTCTAGTACTCCATAGTAAATTTGACTTGTAGAGGTCTCTAAGTTCTCTATAGGATAATTTGGCTTGCCTAGATCTCTAGTATCATATCTTCACTTTAATTTATCGATAACTCTGAGTTCTCTTGTGGCTTTTTGACTTATCGATAACTCAGAGTTCTCTAATCAAATTTGAATTATCGATAATTTAGAGTTCTCTAGTAAATTTTGGCTTATCGATATCTCTGAGTTCTCTAGTGGAATTTGACTTATCGATAACTCGGAGTTCTCTAATGAATGTTGACTTGTCGATAAATCTGAGTTCTCTAGTGAAGAAATGACTTGTCGATATCTCCAATCTTCATGTCTTCAATTTGGCTTGTCCATATCTCTGAGTTCTCTAGTAGCTTTCCTGAATTCTCTATAAGTCATTTTGGAGATCTCGAGTGACTTCTCTATAACACTAAATCTGTGACTTGTAGAGATTTTTGACTTAGAATATTTTTATCCAAATAGATTTATTCAACTCCAAGCTTCTTCATAATTTTTCTGAGGCATGATCTTCTTGATCTTCTTCCAGATAGAATCCTTAGGCTTGATACTATTTAAACAAAAAGACTTCAGTATGCTCTTTTACATTATTACAGACTTTAAATGTTACAAATATAAATGCAAACTAAGATTACAATACAACTTACTTAGTGTTATGGATTAAAAACTAGGGTATATGATTGATGTATTTATTACTAAGGAACGTGAGCTTCGAGGCTCGATTTGACTGCTCTTGTGTTTCGTGACTCAATCTGCCTTAACAAGATGCCTACGTACCTTGCTGATTGGTAAGGATCAAGTCAAAAATGTAATTCTGATTTGTGGGGTGAGGCCCCTTATATAGATGTTAAGAGTCCTTGAATTGGACTTGGGTTAGGAGACTTGTTGGTCAAGTCTCAGAATTAGAATGGACTTTGGAGTCCTAAGAAGTATGAAGCTGATTCCTTATCCCACCAGGTTCCTTGGAGGCCAATCTACAAGGATTTATTTCTCCACTAGGACTCATCTTATCAACTGACTTATCCCTTATTAATTAATTACAAAATTAATTAATATTCAGGGTTTTGGGCCTTCTCAAATGGGCCTAGCTGTTGGCCCAATTCTAATACAATTAATGCAATATTAATTACATACCCAGACCTTATTTTCTTCCCTATCATTTTCCCCCAACTTTTGGGAAATAGTGACTAGGTTTCGCAGAAGTTAAGTTCATTCGTTCCCTAACAGGGTATCATTTATTTTCCCTTAATTCTGGGATTTTTCCTTGATTTTCTTGATTTTTCCCTTAATTCTAATTTTTTTCTTAATTTCCAGGAATTTTCCCTTAATTTTTTGGAATTTTCCCTTAATTCTGGGATTTTTCCTTAATTTCCAGGAATTTTCCCTTAATTATGGGATTTATCCTTAATTTCCAAGAATTTGTCCCCTAATTCTAGGATTTTCCTTGATTTTCTGGATTTTTCCCCTTAATTTTTTGGAATTTTCCCTCAATTCTGAGATTTTTCCTTAATTTCCGGGAATTTTTCCTTAATTTTCTGGAATTTTCCCTTAATTATAGGATTTTTCCTTAATTTCCAGGAATTTTTCCTTAATTCTAGGATTTTTTCCTTAATTTTCTGGAATTTTCCCTTAATTATGGGATTTTTCCTTGATTTCCAGGAATTTTCCCTTAATTTTCTGGAATTTTCCCTTAATTCTGGGATTTTTCCTTAATTTCCAGGAATTTTCCCTTAATTCTGGGATTTTTTTCCTTAATTTCCAGGAATTTTCCCTTAATTTTCTGGAATTTTCCCTTAATTCTGGGATTTTTCCTTAATTTCCAGGAATTTTCCCTTAATTTTCTGGAATTTTCCCTTAATTCTGGGATTTTTCCTTAATTTCCAGGAATTTTCTCTTAATTTTCGAGAATTTTCCTTAATTTCCCGGGAATTTCCTTAATTTCGTTTTTTTTTAAATTTCGACCAGGAATCCATTCGGTCAGGATCCTGGTCGAATTATGGTCCCGTAGTGTCTGGTCGAAGCTACTTTCGGTTAGGATGATTCGATTAGGATCCTGACCCCTTGGATCAGGATTCTGATCCCTGGCCGAACGATTCACAATTTAGATCGGGAATCCTGACCCCTTGGATCAGGATTCTGATCCTTGGTCGAACGATTCACAAATTAGATCAGGAATCCTGACCTCTTGGATCAGGATTCTAACCCCTTGGACTAGGATTCTGACCCCTTGGACCAAGATTCACAATTTAGATCAGGATTCTGATCCCTTGGACTAGGATTCTGACCCCTTGGACCAGGATTCACAATTTAGATCAGGATTCTGACCCCTTGGACCAGGATTCACAATTTAGACCAGGATTCTGACCCCTTGGACTAAGATTCTGACCCCTTGGACCAGGATTCACAATTTAGATCAGGATTTTTTTTCCGTAGGTAACCCGCAGCCGCTACCCTTCGGGTGCGCACTGGGTAAACCCTACGGGCTCACGCAATAGCCTGTAAACCACGTGAACCAAGGTAAACCGCATTTAAGCGACAGGCTCTGACTCAGGAGGCATAATCATAAATTCTCATCCTGTGGGATTCGAAACTGTGACCAAGAGGATAGTTTTCCTCTCTTTAACCAACTGAGCCAACCCTTGCGGGCTAGATCAGGATTCTAATCCCTTGGACTAGGATTCTGACCCCTTGGACCAGGATTCACAATTTAGATCAGGATTCTGACCCCTTGGACCAGGATTCACAATTTAGATCAGGACCTCTTGGATCAGGATTCTGACCCCTTGGACTAGGATTTTAACCCTTTCGGTCAGGATCCATTTTTTGACCGAATTAAACCCTCTTTTTTAGTCCTAGTCGAAGCTCTTTCGACCTCAAACATTTCGACCAGAAATCAAATAGAAATTCTGGTCGAATTGGGTCAGATTCTGGTCGATTTATCCCCCTTTTTTAGCCCTGGTCGAAGGCATTTTTGACCTCATCCATTCGACCAGAAATTCAATAAGAATTCTGATCGAATAGGATCAGGATTTTTATATGTTTTTTGGCCCTTTTTTGGGCTTTTCTTTTGGGTCAACCCCTTACTGGGCTTCTTTTAATGGGCCTTCTTCTAATTTGGACAATGCTGGGCTTTTTACATTCCAAGGCCCAATAAGATCTGGTTTATATTTTCTAACTTGGGCCTTTTTGCTGGGCCTTTCAAACATTTGGGCTTCCTTGGGCCCTTTTTTTTACAGGCTTTTCAATTGGGCCCCTTGTTTTTCCTAGTTTTTGAAGATAATACTCATATATATCTTCTTCCAGATTTTGGACCCTGGTGCAGGGCTTTGATTTGAATATTTGGGCCCTTATCTGGGCTTAATATATTTTTTAGGCCCAACAATATTTAATTTCATTATTTTTCCTGAACTGGGCTTTTATTTTGGGTCAAACCTTTCACAAGGCTCTCTTCGGGTCAAACCTCTTAATGGGCTCTTATTTATGGGCTCCAAAGCCCAAGATCCATGACATACCTGAATATTCAATTCATCCAGGAATTTTGTTATCTTTCATATTTTGGGTCCTAGTGCTGGGCTTCCTTCAGGGTCACGATTTTTCGACAAGAATTCTGACCTTTTCGGTCAGGAATTACGTTTTTGACCGAATTATCCCCTTATTTTGTTCCTGGTCGTGGTTTTTTCGACCAAGAATATTTGATCAGGAATATAGCATGAATCCTGATCGAATTGGGTCAGGAATAATTTCTCTTTTTCTTTGGAGGGCCATTTATTTCCTGGGCTTTTCTTTACATTTTCTAACTTGGAAGTTTTTGCTGGGCCTTTCAAACCTTGGGCCCTTAACTGGGCTTGATTATTTTTTTCAAACTGGGCCCTTAACTGGGCTTGATTATTTTTTCAGACGTGGATCTTTTATTGGGCTTTCGTAATCCCATGCCTAGCAAAATTTGGGTTGGGCATTCTCTTTTTTTTTACTTGTAGCATTCACTTGCCTTATATCTTTGTTTGTTGAACTTTATGCTTTCATCTTGTGCACTTAGTGTACTTGTCATGCCAACATATTTCGAAAACTTTACGAATTTCTTAAACTGTTGGGATTCATCCCTTACATAAGTCTTAATAATTCTCAAAATAAAACTAGAACATGTAGTCCTAAGCAAGCAAAGCTTCAAGGTGCTTTTCAACTTACTTGTCATCTTGACAAGTGAGAATCGCGCTCAACCAATTTACGCATAGTAAATCTTCAGGTTTTGTGCATGCCAAGTTCTCGGGACTTCAAAGCCATCCATAGTCTCGAGCTTGTAGGTTCCTCTACCTTGAACACTCTTGACCTTGTATGGCCCTTCCCAATTTGGGGTAAGTTTCCCTTTCTTCCCTACACCGGAAGCTTCCACCTTCCTCAAGACTAAGTCATCCTGTTTGAAGAACCTTTCTTTAACCCTTAGGTTGTAGTAGAATGAAGCCTTTTTCTGATATTCCACTATCTTCGCATGTGCCTCATCTCATACTTCATCAATTAGATCCAGGGCTAACCTTTTCCCTTCCTCGTTTTCCTCAGCATTGAAAGCTTGAATCCTGGGGGAGGAATGTGATATCTCCACAAGAACAACTACTTCTACCCCATATGCTAACATGAAGGGAGTTGCTCCAGTCATGACTCTACAGGAAGTCCTATAGGCCCATAGTATTGGGAGTATTTCATCCACCCAATTATTCCTCAACCTCTCGATACTCTTCTTGAGTCCATCCAGGATTATTCGATTCGCCACTTCCACTTACCCATTGGCTTGCGGGTGAGCCACCGAGGTGAATCGTAATTCAATTTCATTCTCCTCACAATACTTCTTGAATTCCTCATTGTTGAACTGTGTTCCATTATCGGTGACTAGGATGCGGGGAATTCCATACCAGCACATGTTATTTTCCCACAGGAATTGTGTAACCTGCTTAGTTGTGATTTTGGCCAAAGGCTTGGCTTCAATCCACTTGATAAAATAATCAATGGCTACAATCAGGAACTTCCTTTGTGTCATGGTCATGGGGAAAGGCCCAAGTATATCCATTCCCCACATAGCAAAGGGGATGGGTGAGTTGATGGAGGTCAGCATCTCGGGGGGTTGTCTAACGACAGGTGCAAGCTTCTGACAGCGGTCACACTTCTTCACATACTCTTTGGCATCAGCCATTATTTCCGGCCAATAGAAGCCTAAATGGGTTATCTTATGAGCTAGCGCTTTTCCCCCCAAGTGTTGCCCACATATACCTTCATGCACTTCTTCAAGAGCCAAGTGTGCCTCATCGGGCCTGAGACATCTTAAGTAAGGAACTACATAAGATCTTTTATACAAAATCCCATCTAACAAGGAGTATCTTAGTGCTCGAACAGCCAACTTCCGTGCTTCAGTAGCATCATTTGGAAACCAACCGATTTGAATATGGGTCTTAATGGGATCTATCCATGACGTCCCCAGACCTATAGGAGCTAAAGCTTAACATCAAAATGCTCCGTGTCTTCAGAACGCGGAAGTATACACTTCCTGAACTTTCCTCTATCTCAGATGAAGCAAACTTTGATAATGCATCTGCCTTAGCATTTTCCTCCCTTGGAATGTGCTCAACATGGCATTTATCGAATTGGGTCATTACAACCCTTACTAGGCGAACATATTTAGCCATTGTATCATCCCTTGCCTCAAACTCTCCCTTCACCTGGGATATAACCAACTTCGAGTCTCCACAGACCTTTAAGTTCTTGACTCTCAATGTCCCTGCTAGACCGAGGCCAGCTATCAGAGCTTCATATTCTGCCTCATTGTTTGTGGTCGGGAAGTCTAACTTCATGGCATACTCAATCAAGAACCCATCAGGGCTTTGTAAAAACCAAACCTGCTCCACTTGAGTTTGTTTTTGATGCTCCATCAAAATAGAGAACTCGATATTCTTTCTCCTTATCAACTTCCTTATCTTGAGGTATGGTATCCTCAACTCCCTTGTCTTGAGGTATGGTATCCTCCTGCCCCCCGACTTCTTGATTGGGTATGGTACATTCCACCACGAAGTCAGCCAATGCTTGGGCTTTTATTGCCGTTCGTGGCTTATACTTGATATCGAATTCCCCTAGCTCTATTGCCCACTTGATCAACCTCCCACTAGCATTGGGACTATGAATGATATTTCTCAGGGGTTGATTTGTTAGCACCTCAATCTTGTGAGCCTGGAAGTAAGGACGCAGCTTTGTCAAAGCCATTACCAAGGCTAAAGCAAACTTCTCAATAGTTGAATAATTCAACTCAGCTCCATGCAGAATTTTACTGACATAGTACATGGGTTTCTGGATTTTTAGTTCCTCCTTAACCAATACAGCGCTCAAGGCACTCTTTGAAACGGCCAAGTATAAGTATAAAACTTCATTCGAAGCTGGCTTGGCCAGCAACGGGGCCTGAGCCATATATTTCTTTAATTCCTCGAATGCCTTATGGCTTTCTTCACTCCATACAAAATCCTTAACCTTCTTTAAAGACTTGAAGAACGACAAACACTTGTCTCCAGACTTTGAGATGAATCGTCCCAATGCAGCAACCCTTCCAGTGAGCTTTTGAACATCTTTGATAGTTTTTGGGGGCTCCATGTCCAGGATTGCCTTTATTTTATCGGGATTAGCCTCGATTCCTCTCTTGGAGACCATCAATCCCAAAAACTTTCCAGATCCTACTACGAAAGCACACTTTGTAGGATTTAACATCATCTTGTGGTACCTTAGGACCTCGAAAGCTTCCCTCAAATGGGTTATATAGTCAGTCTTCACTAGACTCTTGACTAAAATGTCATCAACATAAACTTCCATGGTCTTACCAATAAGATCCTTAAAAATTTTATTTACCAGCCTTTGATAGGTGGCTCCTGCATTCTTGAGACCAAATTCCATAACAAGATAACAGTAAACACCAAAGTCAGTGATGAATGATACTTTTGGGATGTCGTCCTTGTGCATCTTGATCTGATTGTATCCACTAAATCCATCCATGAAGCTCACTATCTCATGTCCAGCAGTGGCATCTATCAAAGTATTTATCCTTGGCAGCGGGAAGCAGTCCTTGGGGCATGCGTCATTCAGATCAGTGAAGTCCACACACATCCTTCATTTTCCATTGGCCTTCTTCACCATTACAGGGTTTGCTAACCATTCCGGAAATTGTATTTCCTCAATGAAACCAGCTTCTAAGAGCTTCTCCACTTCTTGCTTTATAGTTTCTTGCCTCTCTGGGGCAAAACTTCTTTTCTTTTACTTCACCGTCTTCCGACTCGGATCCACATTCAGCTTGTGAGTAATTAGTTCCGGGTCTATGCCTGGCATATCAGCTGCCGACCATGCAAATACGTCACTATTTTCTTGCAAAAATTTCACCAACCTCCCTCTAAGGGGCTCCTCTAGTGTGGCTCCAACGAAAGTCACATTCTCAGGATCCCCGGGAGCTAAAAGAATCGAAACCAAGTCTTCTGCTGGTTTCCTTCTTTTCTCATCATTCTCTCGAATATCCAGATCTTCAATAGGCAGAACTTGCCCCCCAACTCCATCTTCCCTCAGTGAGGCCACATAGAAACTTCTAGCCATTTTTTGATCTCCCCTCTCTTCTCCAATCCCATTCCGGGTAGGAAACTTCATAACTGAATAGTAGGAAGAAGGGACTGCCTTAAATGCGTGTATCCCAGTTCTTCCCATGATAGCGTTATAAGTTGAACTAGCCTTCACCACCACGAAGTCCAACATCTGCATTACTTGCCTTGGTTCCTGACCAATTGTGGTTGGAAACTTGATTATCCCTTCCACGGGGCACTCCACTCCTGCAAATCCATATATCGGCATGTCGGTTGGGGTCAATTGGGAGTCAGTATAACCCATCCTTAAAAAGGTGTCATGGAGCAAGATATCCACTGAAGCACCATTATCCACAAGGACCCTCTTAACCGGGCTGTTTCCTATTATAGGTGTTATGACCAGCGGGTCGTTATGAGGAAACTTCACACCCTCTAGGTCAGAATCATCAAAAGCCATTGTTACTCCTGTCCTGGCCCTCTTTGGGGCTTCTCCAACGATATGCATAACCTCCCTGGCATATGTTTTCCTGGAGTTCTTGGATAATCCAGCAGTGGTTGGTCCTCCAAAAATCATGTTTATCACAGGTCCTCGGGGTCGTGGTCCTCCAAAGATTGTATTTATCACCGGTCCCCTAGGTTAGGGATTCCGCCCCAGATCGTCTTGGTCCCTCCTACGATCTTCGAAGTTCTTTCTTCCATTGTTATTCCTATCTCTTCCTTCCCCAGTTTACTTGTTCAATCTTCATTTTTGAATGAGGAACTCTATTTCATCTTTAAGTTGCCTACACTCATCGGTGTCATGACCAACATCTTTGTGAAATCTACAATATTTGCACTTGACTAGTTTGGCCGGACCTGCCTTCAAGGGCTTAGGCCAACGAATATCTTGGTCTTTCTCAATTTCCACCAAGATCTGACTTCTAGGAGCATTCAACTTAGCTTATTCAGTGAATTTTTTCCAGGTCCTCCCTTCTTAGGGGTTGAATCAGGGTTTTGCTCAGTTCTAGGATACTTATCCTTAGCGATATACTCCATATCAATTTTACGCTTCTTGCCTCCAGCGGGCTCATTGCTCACTACGGTCTTTCTCATGCTCTCTTCCACCTTGATGTACTTCCCGGCCCTATCTTGGAGCTGTAACTTGCTCTCAGGGGGGCGCTTGGCCAAGGACATCTTGAAGAACTCATCCCTAGTTCCCTGTTGCAGTGCTATCATGGCTACCTTGTCATCAAGGTCCGGGACTTTTAAAGCTTCCTTCGTGAAATGATTCAGGTAGTCTCTCAGGGATTCCTTCACTCCCTGCACAATGCTCATGAGGGATGCTGAACTTTTCTCATGCGCTCTCCCACTGATGAACTGCTTAATAAAAGCCTGACTTAATTCTCTGAATGACCCGATAGAGTTCGGGGGCAGACGACTATGCCATCTTTGAGCCATACCCGACAGGGTTTAAGGAAAGGCTCGACACTTAATAGAGTCGTTCACGGGCTGTAATAACAGTGCATTGCAGAATGTCCTGACATGATTAGTGGGATCTCCCGTGCCACCATAAGCCTTGATAGTGGGCATCTTGAATTTTCTTGTGATGTAGGCATTCATTATTTCTTCATTGAATGGTGGAGTAGGATCATCAGGATCTCTAAGGGGAAGAAGATTGCTTGGATCAGCTCTTGGGACTACAACCCTTCTTCGTGTCGGACCATCCGGGTCTATGATTGGGGGAGGATTTCTCCCCCTAGGCGGTAATGGGGGCCTAGGAACCTGGTGCGCCTCCAAGTCGCGCTTCAGCCTTTGAATCTCAGCCTCATGGGCCTTGATTCTCTCCTGCACTTCTTGGGGATTCACCCCTGGGGTGCTCCTAGGGCGTTGGTTACCATCAGCCATCGGTTCTTTTCCAGCACGTCTCCTTCTTGGGGCCACTTCATCATCCGAAGATTCAAAATTTCTCTCAGTATAAGGACCAGAAAATTCCTGATCCTCAGGGATAGGAGCCAAACCTTGTATATAGGGGGGAGATCGCCCTCGTGCTTCACTCCACCCAGCATGTCCACTTCCTCCAACCTCGGGGTAAAGGGGCATCCCATATGGATGGGGGGGGTTAGTAGTCACAACAGTTGAATACTCATACCCACGGGTCGAGAATTCACAGATGCATATAGAAGTTGGAGATTCGTACCTTGAGTAGTCGAGGGAATCGTCCCTTGTGGCTGAGGTTCAGTTTCCCCTATCCGGGCTTCTCCTTGGGTGGCTGCATAAGTTGAATGGGGAGGTACCTCCATGGTTGACAAAATCTCTTGGGTTGTCCCCACTGGTGTTCCTCCTTCAAGGGCTCTAATTATTCTCCGTGTTCTCGCCATGGTTGTTGTTGTGCTTTCCCACAGACGGCGCCAAATGTTATGGATTAAAAACTAGGGTATATGATTGCTGTATTTATTACTAAGGAACGTGAACTTCGAGGCTCGATTTGACTGTTCTTGTGTTTCGTGACTCAATCTGTCTTAACAAGATGCCTACGTACCTTGCTGATTGGCAAGGATCAAGTCAAAAAATGTAATTCTGATTTGTGGGTGAAAGGAATATGTCCTAAGTCCAATCATGAATTAGGATTTAGGAATAACTTCCTGTGTAGTCTGTTTTGATTTCATTGATATTAATAAAAGACTTGTTTTGTTTTTATTACGGGCTCTATCTATTTAAGTGTTTAAATAAGATATACCATAGTTTAGAGTAAAGCTTTTGATGGATTATGATGAGATCATAATAGTGAGACCTAAAAGATGATAACTCTAAACTTAAATAGTTCCTGATCATAGGATTACTAACTGGTAATTAATAGTCCGCAAAGATCGGTACATACTATGCTTGCTTCATTATGAAGGATGTCTGTTCTCACAGACATTTGTGTGGTGACACTATAGCTAGTATGTAGGTGCTTATTATAGAATAAGTTCACTGAACATGACTCGCACAGCTGAACAACTGATGGAGTTCACTCACGTGTCAGCAGTTGTTCATATAGTGATAGTTGTACAAGTATCCTTAGACTTGAGGTCATCATAGTCATCTTGTGTACACTGAACTATGCTTTGGTTTAGTTCTTAGTCTCCAGGGACAATTATTAGGGCTCTACTGGGTATAGGAATTTGTACACGAAGATAGTGTATGATCAATAAAGGATCTACCCCTTCCAGTGAAGGAAGCTAATGTTCAAGGCTGATCCACTTATGCTAGTTCAGGAATCTCTGACCAGAGTGAATGAAATTAGAAAGGAGTTTCTAATTTGCATAGAACTAAGCATAGTAAATGGTAAGCAAGTGATTGAATTAGATAGGCTTGACACGAGATCCATGCCTTGTATTTAATCGGGACATTGTAGGGTAGAAGGAGTTTATTGTACGGTAACTACTCACTGAATAGGTTCTTGGTATTCTAAGCAGTGAATTCATATTATCCGGATAGTCGCGATATGCTGAGAAGTATCCCTCACGATGTGGAATAAATGTGATTAATTAATTAATCATATTTAATAAATTAGAGAATTTATATAAATAATAATAAAATAATTTTATTATTATTTATTTCTACTACCGGCTTAATATTGAACCTACAGGGTCACACCATAAAAAGAGAATGATTTAATGGTGGAGGAATTAATTAATAATGGCTAATAATTATTTATTTGTGAAATAAATAATTAATTGGAAAATTTAATAATTGATTAAATGAGATTTAATTGATTATAAATTAATTAAGAAAAGTTCTTAATATTATTAATTAAGGATTTAATTTTTGAAAATTAAATCAAGAGAGAGAATTATTTCTAAAGTGTTTAGAAAAAGGATTAATAATTAAAAGGTGTTTTAATTATTAATGAGAATAATAAATGGGATAATAATAATAATATTTATGAAAAAATTTCAGCTGTAAATTTTGCCTATAAATATACTATTATAGACCCTATATTTTATTCGAACCCCAAAAACCCAAAAAGTTTGGAAAACCCAATTCTCTCCACCTCCTTCCTCCTCCTTAACATCATTTTCTTGGGGGATACCGGTGGAGTGCTTCACACTTGAGGAGCAACTGTTAAGGATCTCTGATCGTTGTCTCCGAATTATTTTAAAGGTTAGATTCGATCCCTATGTTTTTACCACGATTTATATGCTATTATTTGGATTTTATATGTGTAAAAGTGTTTTGCCATACCCGCTGCGTTTAAAATCCAACAATGGTATCAGAGCATAGGTTGTATGCATATAGATCTGTGGTAAAAATTTCAAAATTTTATGTGCTTGTATGAATTAATTATGATTTTTCCAAGTTAAATCATGGATTAATTTTGTCTGATGAGAAATCGTTTCTCAGAATAATTTTGAATGTTGATCTGGGTTCTACAAGTGTTGTAGACCGTCTTAGTATTTTTTCATAATTTTATGATGTATAGATTATTTATTATGAATTTTTGAAGTTGTTGCAATTAAATTTGTAATTAAATAAAGTCATATATATATAAATAAATTGTTAGTATATATATATTATGCATCTGCTGTTGTCTGTTGTGTCTGCTGTACTTTTGTTGATGGCACGGAAGAAGACAGAGAAGGTACGGCTGCACTGCGATCGAGAAAAACTGTCAGGCGGCTGGCAGGCGCGTGTGGCGCACGCGCGCGGGAAGGGGGTGTTGCGCATTCCGGGAATGCGTTACACCCTGTGGCGCATTCACGGAATGCGTTACACCTTTTAATTGGTTAAAAGGGTTGTAACGCATCACCGGAATGCGTTACAGGGCTTGTAACGCGTTCCTGTAATGCGTTACAGCCCGACTGTTTATATTAAAATTGATTTTCTGGGAGTTTCGTAACTCCGTTTTAGGCGCGCAATATACCGCTGGATTCGTTTTTCCGAGACGGATCTAATGGAGTGATCAATTTTAGTTTATATAAAAGTTTTGAACTGTTTATATTTCCATGAAGTGTTTTAAAGCTGTTTTTGACTGTTTTAACTGCTTTTAAATGCTTCATGTGATACATAGAGATGTATAATGCTTAGACTAATGTGCTAGATGATATAACATGCCTACCTTGATGTTTATTCATGTTGATATATGTGATATATGCTTAGTTTATCATGCGATGATAGATTTGGGTGAACTTAAATGAACATAAGGCGTTTGTTAGACAACCTAGTATAGTGAAATTGTTTCATAACCTTAAGAATAATATTATGAATACAATCATGAGATTCTTGTGTTAATGAAACACTTAATTGAATATGAATTTTCGATATGAGAGAAAGGATGATTCTGTCAACAACAGATTTCTATCTGTAAGAAAGGGTTATTAAGTGACGCCTCTTGACAATGCTCCACCCGATCTGGGAATCATCTGATTATTGATTATTGATTTGAAATATTTAATTTAAAAGGAAAAATCTCTTTATAATATGATTATGATTGTAACGTAATATAATCCCTCTAAAATTAAATAATATCAAGTAGTAATTGGCCAATGACACAACGGGCTTGTGTCGGTCATAGCCTTCCAACATGATAGAAAGTAGTTCTTATTTTTAAATCATTGTCGTTTCGTGCCACAGCCGAGGGCTTTGATTTCGAAATAAGAAATACTTGTTTATTACATAGAGATGTGTACATTGAATAAGAATCTAAAGGTCGTTACGTGCCACAGCCGTGGGTCTTTGGGGACTGATTCAATTGTACGGAATGTTGGGTTAGACTTGACTTAGAATATTGAGTTTGTCGTGCCACAGCCGTGACTCAATTATTCAAGAGGCTAAAGTTTGATTAGGGAATAACATAAGATGTAATTGACAAGAGTTGTCTGCCTATTGAACATTACATGGCGTTTCGTGCCACAGCCGGGGTTGTGTAATGGAATGTAGGATCCCTATTCCCACTAGCATTATGAATGCTTAATTTTTCACGTAGGGGGTTGAATAAATTAGATAAACTAGTGGGAGCCACTTATGAATAAAGACCCGATTCATATAGTGTTTTAAAATGAAATCGAATATTTGCTAAGTGTTGTTATGTGTTTATCATTTACAGATTTACAATATACATTATGTCTTCTGCACTATCACTCAGGAGTATACTGGATGCTCACAAATTAACTGGTCCTAATTATGCTGACTGGCTTCGAAACTTGAGAATTGTTCTCAGGATTGAGAAGCTGGAATACGTGATTGACTCACCTAAGCCTACTGAACCTGCTAGTGATGCACATAATGATGAACATGTTGTGTATCATAAGTGGATAGATGATGCAAATGTTGTTCAATGCATCATGCTAGCTTCCATGAACATTGAACTACAGAAGCAACATGAGCATATGGATGATCACACTATCCTAATGCATCTACAAGAGTTGTATGATGTGGCGGGGAGGACAGCTCGATATGAGATATCGAAGGAGTTGTTCGGTTGTAGGATGTCTGAGGGATCATCTGTGAATGACCATGTACTTAAGATGATCAATTTGATTGAACGTCTTGGACAACTTGGTTTTCCCATGGATGGGGAGCTGAGCCAAGACTTGGTCTTGCAATCACTTTCGAGTTCGTTCTCGCAGTTTGTTGTGAACTTTCACACGAATAAGTTGGATGTCAGCCTGCCTAAACTCCACAACATGTTGAAGACTGCGGAATCGAATTTTCCCCCTAAGAAGAGTTCTGTTCTTCTAATTGGTGAAGGTTCCAATCCTAAGAAAAGGAAGAGGAACCCTTCCAAGAAGAAGAAAGTAGGTGAGAAAATGCCGGTTCCACCAAAAGCTGAAGACCCCAAGAGCAAAGTTTTTTGCTTTCACTGTAACAAGGTGGGGGCACTGGAAGAGGAACTGCAAGGTTTACCTTGCAAAATTGAAGAAGAAGAAGAAGGGTAGTGAGACTACCGCTTCTGATTCAGGTATGTTCATGATAGAAGTGAATATGTCATTAAATCAAATTTCTACTTGGGTATTAGATACCGCCTATGGTTCTCAAATCTGCAATTTGTTGCAGGGACCAAGGAGAAGTAGGACTCTTGAGGAAGAGGAGGTGATTCTACTGATGGGAAATGGAGCAAGAGTTGCTGCTGAAGATGTAGAATCATTTCATTTACATATGCCTACGGGCAAGACTATTATTTTAAATAATTGTTATTTTGTTCCCTCGATTGTGAGGAATATTATTCTCATGTTAGACTTGGCTGGATTTTCATTTATTATTGAGAATAATGAATGTTCTATTCTTAGAGATAATATTCTTTATGGACATGGTACTTTAAATAATGGTCTGTATAAATGTGACATAATTTACTTCAGATTGAACAAACTAATAAAAGAAAAGGGATGATGAAAATCTCACTTCATTGTGGCACTGCAGTCTCCATTTAGTAGACATGGAGAGAGGACTGCAAATTTGCTAGGAATGGTACACACAGATGTATGTGGACCAATGTCTAAGCAAGCCATGGGTGGATTTTCATACTTCATTACTTTCATAGATGATAGATCTAGATTTGGATATGTGTTTGATGAAACACAAGTCTGAGGCCTTTGAAAAGTTCAAAGAATATAAGTATGAAGTGGAGAAACAAACCAAACATATTATTATAATTCTTCGATTAGATCGAGGTGGTGTATACTTTAATGGAGTGTTTCTAGATTATCTCAAAGTAAATGGTATAGTCTCCCAGTGGACTCCTCCAGATTGGTATCTGAAAGGAGAAATTGAACTTTGTTAGACATAGTTCGGTCCATGATGAGATATGCAAATCTTCCAGTATTCCTATGGGGTTATGCATTGGAAACCACAGCATATTTACTGAATAAGGTGCCTTCCAAATCTGTTCCTCAAACTCCGTATGAGATATGGAAAGAAAGGAAACCGAGTCTTAAACACGTTAAGATTTGGGGATGTCCAGCTTATGTCAAGTAAGTTGACCCAGATAAGCTGGAATATCGATCCGTAAAATGTAGTTTTGTGGGATATCCTAAAGAGACTTTAGGGTATTACTTTTATACCGATCATCGGGTGTTTGTCTCCAGACATGCTACCTTCTTGGAAAAGGAGTTTATCCTTGAAGGAAACAGTGGGAGAAAAATTGAACTTGATGAAGTTCAAGAAGCACAAACTACTACGGATCAAGTGGAAACACCTGTTCTGACTGAACAACCTTTTGTGGAACAGCCCATTCATAGATCAGGGAGAGTGTCTCGCCAACCTGAGAGGTAATATGGCCATGTCATTGAGAATGACAATGAGTTGTCGATCATTGATGATGACGACCCTGTAATCTATAATGAGGCTATGAGTAGTGTTGACTCAGAGAAATGGTATAGTGCCATAAAATCCGGAATGGAATCTATGTATACGGTATACAAAAGATAGATTATAGCAGATGGCCAGGTGGAGACCTTTAAGGCCAGGCTTTTGGCAAAAGGATTCAAACAAAGGCAATGGATTGACTTTGATGAAACTTTTTACCTATAGCCCTGTTAAAATCAGTTCGGATTTTGCTTGCGATTGCTGCTTACTACGACTATGAGATCTGGCATATAGGCAGATGGTTTTCTTTCCAAGGGAAATGAAAGCCTAGTGTGTAAGCTACTGCGAACCATATGTGGTTTAAAGCAAGCTTCTCGAAAGATGGAACATCCGTTTTGACGAGACAATCAAAGAGTTTGATTTTATCAAAAACGTAGATGAACCATGCGTCTACAAAAGGGTTAGTGGGAGCGCGGTAACATTTCTTATATTATATTGAATTAGAGTTGACACACATAACAACATAGCAGACCCACTCACAAAGCTACTTTATGAAAGTCACTTTGATCGTCATAAAGACAAGATGGGTATTAGATACCAGAGTGATTGGCTTTAGTACAAGTGGGAGATTGAAAGGAATATGTCCTAAGTCCAATCATGAATTAGGATTTAGGAATAACTTCCTGTGTAGTCTGTTTTGATTTCATTGATATTAATAAAAGACTTGTTTTGTTTTTATTACGGGCTCTATCTATTTAAGTGTTTAAATAAGATATACCATAGTTTAGAGTAAAGCTTTTGATGGATTATGATGAGATCATAATAGTGAGATCTAAAAGATGATAACTCTAAACTTAAATAGTTCCTGATCATAGGATTACTAACTGGTAATTAATAATCCGCAAAGATCGGTACATACTATGCTTGCTTCATTATGAAGGATGTCTGTTCTCACAGACATTTGTGTGGTGACACTATAGCTAGTATGTAGGTGCTTATTATAGAATAAGTTCACTGAACATGACTCGCACAGCTGAACAACTGATGGAGTTCACTCACGTGTCAGCAGTTGTTCACATAGTGATAGTTGTACAAGTATCCTTAGACTTGAAGTCATCATAGTCATCTTGTGTACACTGAACTATGCTTTGGTTTAGTTCTTAGTCTCCAGGGACAATTATTAGGGCTCTACTGGGTATAGGAATTTGTACACGAAGATAGTGTATGATCAATAAAGGATCTACCCCTTCCAGTGAAGGAAGCGAATGTTCAAGGCTGATCCACTTATGCTAGTTCAGGAATCTCTGGCCAGAGTGAATAAAATTAGAAAGGAGTTTCTAATTTGCATAGAACTAAGCATAGTAAATGGTAAGAAAGTGATTGAATTAGATAGGCTTGACACGAGATCCATGCCTTCTATTTAATCGGGATATTGTAGGGTAGAAGGAGTTTATTGTACGGTAACTATTCACTGAATAGGTTCTTGGTATTCTAAGCAGTGAATTTATATTATCCGGATAGTCGTGATATGCTGAGAAGTATCCCTCACGATGTAGAATAAATGTGATTAATTAATTAATCATATTTAATAAATTAGAGAATTTATATAAATAATGATAAAATAGTTTTATTATTATTTATTTCTACTACCGGCTTAATATTGAACCGCAGGGTCACACCATAAAAAGAGAATGATTTAATGGTGGAGGAATTAATTAATAATGGCTAATAATTATTTATTTGTGAAATAAATAATTAATTGGCAAATTTAATAATTGATTAAATGAGATTTAATTGATTATAAATTAATTAAGAAAAGTTCTTAATATTATTAATTAAGGATTTAATTTTTGGAAATTAAATCAAGAGAGAGAATTATTTCTAAAGTGTTTAGAAAAAGGATTAATAATTAAAAGGTGTTTTAATTATTAATGAGAATAATAAATGGGATAATAATAATAATAATATTTATGGGAAAATTTCAGCTGTAAATTTTGCCTATAAATATACTATTATAGACCCTATATTTTATTCGAACCCCAAAAACCCAAAAAGTTTGGAAAACCCAATTCTCTCCACCTCCTTCCTCCTCCTTAACATCGTTTTCTTGGTGGATACCGGTGGAGTGCTTCACACTTGAGGAGCAACTGCTAAGGATCTCTGATCGTTGTCTCCGAATTATTTTAAAGGTTAGATTCGATCCCTATGTTTTTACCATGATTTATATGCTATTATTTGGATTTTATATGTGTAAAAGTGTTTTGCCATGCCCGCTGCGTTTAAAATCCAACAGTGGGGTGAGGCCCCTTATATAGATGTTGAGAGTCCTTGAATTGGACTTGGGTTAGGAGACTTGGTGGTCAAGTCTCAGAATTAGAATGGACTTTGGAGTCCTAAGAAGTAGGAAGCTGATTCCTTATCCCACTAGGTTCCTTGGAGGCCAATCTACAAGGATTTATTTCTTCACTAGGACTCATCTTATCAGCTGACTTATCCCTTATTAATTAATTACGAAATTAATTAATATTCAGGGTTTTGGGCCTTCTCAAATGGGCCTAGCTGTTGGCACAATTCTGATACGATTAATACAACATTAATTACATACCCAAACCTTATTTTCTTCCTTATCACTTAGGGTTGTCAATTTGACTTAGTCTTATTAAAGTACAGGCATGTCTTGCACAACAATCTCCCCCAATTTGTGAGAAGATTGCTTAACACAAATTCATGCCTGTTAACAAGACTAACCCCAAGTTAAAAAAAAATAAGACTAATATAAAAAATTGACCCAAATACAACAAGTGTACATTATATGATTTTGAGTTTGAGTATTTATAAGCATCAGAAAAAGATCGGAACTTCTGATTCTGCTATAATGAGGTCCTTTAAATATACAAGAATTTCAAGCTCCTCTATGATTGGAGTTCCAGTTAGAGCTTCTATCAGTTTGAGCCTGTCTTGCTTTGGATAACCATCTAACATTTCAATTCTGAAACTTGAAAATGAGCCAGCTTTTACATTTAAAAAATCTTCCATCTTTGGAGATTCTACTCATTCCTTTTGCTTTAAATTCTTCTGAACTTTTGATATACATTGCGGTCTCTTCATCATACTTTCTCCTTTTCTCCTCATACTCTGCTATACCCCTTGCTCTTCTTTCCTCTCTTGCATTCTGCCATTCAGCTAGAACTGATCTTCATGCTCTTGTAGCAGTATCCTTATCTTTCAAGCAGCTTATCACTCTTTTAATTTCTGTTGGAGAGAGAGTGTCCATCAAATTACTGCCAAGAAAAGTGAAGGATCCATCTTGAAAGTAGATTCTCACTTCCTTTAGAGTAACAACCCAGACTTTAACTATTTCTTCAGCCAGTTGTTGGAAATAGTCTTCATCTGAACTACACCAATTTAAGGGTAGAAATTCAAATTGCTTGAAGCAGTTCCAGATAGATCGTTCAGTGACTTCTACTTTTTTCTGTAGGCTTGGGTTTCTTAGGCTTTCTCCCAACAGATTTGAGATTGACTTTTAGTGAAAGCTTGGCTAAAGGTAAGGTTGTGATTTTCTTGAGAATTGTTTGGCTTACGGTGATTGGAATTTTTAGGAAAGAGTTGGCAGTTTATTTGTATAGAAATTTTGGTTTAGAGATTAGAAGTGGTTTGTTGATTGAGGTTGATGGCACAAAAGATTTAGCTAGAGGTTGAGCTAGGACTGTTTGGATTTTTAGGGTTTGTTGTGGTTCTGAGCCATCATGTCTCCTATTACTCCTTCTCTCATTTACTCTCTTCTTCTCATCATTTTTCTTATCATCCTCATTTTTCTTCTCTCTAACCTTGCTGCCTGATGACTTAGTGGACTGACTTGGATTTGATCCAGAAGGATTTTGATCATCTTTCTTATGCTCATTATTATCCAAATCATCCTTGTTGATTTGAGTTTTGGGCAAGTTGGCTTCAGCATCACTCAGGTATCTCCCCAACAGCTTTATCATCTCTACATCATCATAATTCTTATTCTTCTTTGATTTTAAGCCAGTTTCCAGAATCATGATAAGCTTCTTGTTGGCCATGACACATTGTTTAGGGATTTGGAAATGTTTGAAGTATTTGGTGTTTAGACAGATGTATGTTATTCCTTTTCTTGGCTGTAGATATGCTTCAGGAAAAGCGGCCACTTGTGCATTCTTCAATTCAGTTAGCATCAAGGTATCTTCATGAGTCACCACTCTGACTTTGTTTATTAGAATGTCCAACTCAGATGCCCTCCTTGAGACAAGATAATTGAGGGACACCTGCATACATCTGTCTATCCCAGAGTCATTTGTATTGACCACAATCCTCTTTTGTAGAAAATTGTCTTGATTCACCATGATCACCCTTAAAAAGTTTATTTTCTTGTCCAGGGCCTTCTTGTATGTAAAGTGATTATTATTGAGAGAAACTTTTAGGGCCTTGAGAAATTCATCAAATTCTCTGCTCAGACTAGGTCCTTCAGTAGCCCTAATTAGTCTCTCCATGTCAAGATCTACCTCTTGATTTGAGATCTTTTCAGCACCCTGGACTTGTTGAGTAGAGGATCTGGATCTTGCTAGCCTAGCCTCTATCTCCCCCTTAGTCTTGTTGGCATGCATGAGTAGGGGAGTAGAAATTTCAGGCCTTATCTGTTCTAGAAGTGATGGTAGGGGAATATTGAGCTTTCCCATGATGGCTCCCAAAGTAACAGAGTTTTGCATTTGAAGGTGCTTGTGAGAGTCCACCAGGGTCTTATGTCTGACTGTTGACTTTTGACTAGAGAAGTCAAAGCTTGAACCTGAGTGTTGAGAAAAGCATTAGAGTTTTCCAAAGAAGCCACTTGAGTCTTGAGTGCTTGAATGTCTAGAGAAGAAGAGCTTGTAACATAGATAGCAGTAGATTGGCCAAAAGTAGCTTGCACAAATTTCTGAATTTCATCCATGAACAAAGGTGAAGGAGTGTAACTTGCAGTGTGCATTTGATCCAACTTCAACCTTGTGTCATTGGTTTTACTGATATGATCTTGAACAACTTTGTGTAAGGCTACAAATGATTCCTTGAGTTGATTTACAATTTTATCAATCCCACTGAGATCATACCTAGACATTTGTTCTGAGATGATCTTAAATTGGTTTTTGATCTCAGTTTGTGAAGGGATGCTTTGGTCCATCTCTTCTCTGACCATCTTCATTACTTTTTCTTGATGTCCATTCAATGTTATTTGTAGAGCTTTTCCAAAGTTGTGGAAAGCCTTGATTTGAGCCTTGTATACCTCATTGATGGCATCATATACCTCCTGTGGAGTGAGGGATCTGGCATTGCTTCCCGAGATTGTAATGTACTCCTCTCTGAATTTTGCTAACACATCATCCATCTCAATTGTGAATTCCTTGTCCAACCAAGCATCACAGTTGGCATCCTGGCCAGCTTCGTTAACAATCTTTGTTTAATTATCTTTTACATCAGCCTGGTAGGAGAGCATGATAGCTTGGTAGTCTTGGTTTGACATATTGGATGTGAGTAGCTGCTGTGAGATTTGAGCAAGGCCTCTAAGTTGATCAACTCTAAGATCTTCAATAGTAGATGGTTGATTTTCAGTGTCTTAGAGACATTGAGAGATAAGGTGTGATTGAGAGGTTGAGGGATGTGAATCAGAACCACCTATGACTGAAGTCACAGTTTTACTCACAGATTGCTCTGTGGTTTTGACAAGTTGTTTTTCCTCACCTAAAGTGGGAACCTCCAATTGAATTGGAGGGGATTTGACTGGGTTATTGTCATGTATACCAGTCCCAAACCTTTATACTTCTTGCAAAGCACTGTCACTTGAATGTGATAAACTTGCATCCCCCATAGCAGGATCATTGGCAATTGTACTCCTAGCATCAACTGCCAAAACAATTTCTGCTAGGGTTTTGAGGGGAGTTGTTCCTACATGAGGAACCTCCAATTGAATTGGAGAGGATTTAGATAGCCCCTCCTCAGGAGTACTACCCTCAAACTTTACAGTCTGTGAAGACTGATTTGCACATGAAGGTGCATTTATTATCTCCATGGGGTCTTCAATAAAAACTGATGAATCCCCCATGGTTTTGATGGTGTCATCAAGGTCTACCCCAGTTAGTAGCCTCTCACCATCTAATTGAAGTGTTTGGGCGGTGAGCAAGGTTTCTTGAACCAAGTCACTTGATTTAGCTTGCACTTGAGAATTGGATTCAAGTGTTGTTGGTAGAGAAGAAATTTGAGATATGAGAGATTGTTGCTTAGATGTGAGTGTTGGCAGCTCCCCCTCAATGGATGAGGGATCTTTAAAAGATGTGCCCTCACTGTGTATGCCATCCTTATTCCTCCTACCATACACTTGAATTACTTCATATGCAGGTTGTGCAGACTCTGTACAAGGTGCATTGGAGTGAATGCTCTTTTCAATAGACACACCCTGTTGAGAGGATGTATCTAGAGTATGTTTAGTCCCCATATTTATAACTGCATCCTTTTGGGAGGATACAGAGGTGGCTTGAGTGGTCAGCTCAGATTTCTTACTCTTCTTTGATCGCTTGACCAAGGGTGACTCAGCTTCAGTTTGATACTCACCACTCTCAGTTATAACTGTTAAGGTTACCCCCTTTCTCTTCTTTTTACTCACCTCATCCTTTTGAAAAGATGAGGTGGATGGTTTCCTAGCTTCTACAGGTTTTGAAGAAAAACGCTCAACATGGGTAGGTTCCTGTGGGTGTGCATGTGTTTGTGCTTCCACAGGCTCAAGAACCATTATTGTACTAGGTTGACTTGCACTAGTTCTCATGTCTGGCATAGAATAAGGGTAGGTCTTAAATCTTTCAATCATGAAAAGTGTTAACTTAAGACTTAATGGAACCTTATTCTTAGTAAGAAGTGATCTAAATAAAATTTTGGATACTTGCTTACAGTTGCCAATTAGTGTCATGTTTACACCTTCTAGCATATGTATGTCATTAACTTTATAATTTAAAGCTGACATAATAAATCTAGGCAGAAAAATCTCCTTACCTCTTGACTCCAATGGCATTGTGAGCCTGATGCTCAGCTCCTCCAGTATGTAGTGTCCTAAATTTATCTGTTTGTTGAGGGTCATTGAGTAGACCAGCTTCTGGACAACACTTGATATGTTGTCAAATCCTGACTTCCTGCAGGTGAATGCCCTTATCACAGAGTCAAACAGGAATGACCATTCCCTTCTTAGATACTTCTTGTTCATGCTGGCCAGATTGATCCTCTCAGAATAATTGATGAAGTCCATGAATTCATACAGCTCATCCTGAGTTGGAGCCTCCACCAGTTTGTCAGTAGGAATGCCCAAAGCCTTATTGACATCATCCTCAAGAATCTCCACCTGTTGTCCCTAGATTGTGCAGTTTATCACTATGGGTGCAGCTTGATTCTCATGCACAACTGTCCTTATTGTTGCTGTGTTCCAGAAATCCCCTAACACATCCAAATATAACACAGGATTAACAGTAAGAGCACCTATAAAGTAGGTCTCATAAAGAAACTTGATAAAGCATTGAAAAGCTTCAGGTGCTTGGTTTATATCCAAAAATGCAAGAAAGTTGGTCTCCATGGGGATGAAGGGTACAAGATTGTTGGCTGCCATTGATATGAGTATGAAGTTTAGTGGGTAAAAGAAATTTGTGAGAAAGGAGTGAAAATGAGAGATAAACCAGTTTTTGGATTGAAAGGCTAGGTCACTTGAGATCTCGAAAGTTGTAAGTATGTATATGTATCGAGATGTTTGGGTATTTATAGTAAAAGCAAATGACTTGTCGAGAACTCAAAAATAGACGTTTGGAATTAGTCTATCGAGAAGTTATTTTAAGAAATAAAATTACATATCGAGAAGTCATTTTAAATTACTCTTATAGAGAACTAAAAATTGACTTATCGAGATGTCAAATAAATACCCAGTTTGCCCAAAAATGGACTGAATTAATTCCAACTTTTATTTGAATAAATTCAAAATAAAATTAGAATAAATTTGCTAAAAGTATTTTACCAAAATAATTTATTAAATTAAATTATTTCAGTTCTGAGTTATTGATAAGTCTAAAAATTATACTTGTAGAGAACTCTGTGAATTAGCACTACTAGAGAACTCTATAAGGACTTATCCATAAGTCATAATAAGGCTTATCGAGAAGTCACTCGAGAAGTCAGTGAATTGACTTATCGAGAACTCACTCGAGAAGTCTTAAAATGACTTGTCGATAAGTCATTTAGACTTATCGAGAACTCAATTCTCTATATACTTTTGATCATTTTTAATTCTGCCTTGTGTTAATTCATATATTAAGGATGTAAATTAACAACTGAGCAGTTTACTTAGAATTTGAAAAATTCCAAGCTAAAATTTTTTTTTTTTGAAAAATAAATATGCAGAGATTTCTGAAATATTTATAATTCATATTTCAGTAAATTTCCAATTAAATCAAATTAATTTTGATTTACTAGAAATTAATCTGCTGCAAAACAGTAGCTGAGTTCTTGCCTTAGGATGAAGAATTAAGCATTCCAATTTCACCTATAAGTCTAGTGAAAGTTGCTTCATCCAAAGGTTTAGTAAAAATGTCAGTTAATTGTTTTCTGTTAGAATAAAAATGAGCTCAATTGTACCATTTGTAGCATGTTCTCTAATAAAATGGTACCTTACATCAATGTACTTTGTTCTAGAATGATTAAATGGATTAGCCACTATAGATATAGCACTAGTATTGTCACACATGATAGGAATTTTGTGTAACACTAGGCCATAATCCATTAGCTAATTTCTAATCTAAAGCACTTGAGCACAATAACTTCCTGCAGCTATGTATTCAGCCTCTGTTGTAGAAGTTGATACAAATTGTTGTTTCTTGCTATACCAGGATACAAGTCTTTGACCAAGAAATTGACAGCTTCCACTAGTACTCTTTCTGTCAACCTTGCATCCAGCAAAATCTGCATGTGTAGCCAACAGCTTCAAAACCAGTTCCCTTAGGATACCATAATCCCAAGTTTGGAGTCCCCTTCAAATATCTGAAAATCCACTTTACAACCATCAAATGTGATTTTTTTGGATTGGCTTGAAATCTTGCACATAGACATGTTGCAAACATGATGTCTGCTCTACTTGCAGTTAAGTAAAGCAATGATCCAATCATTCCTCTATAGCTTGATATATCTACACTTTTGTTTTTTCTATCTTCATCCAACTTTGTTGCTGTAGACATAGGTGTAGAAACAGGTGAACAATCAACCATACCAAACTTTTTCAATAACTCCTTGACATACTTAGTTTGGTTGATGAAGATTCCATCACTTCTTTGACTGACTTGTAGTCCAAGAAAGTAGCTTAATTCCCCCATCATTCTCATTTCATATATCTTTGGAAAAGCTTTTCATTTATAGAACCAAAGATGATAACATCCACATAAATCTGAACTAGGATCATATCTTCACCATGTTTCTTATAGAAGAGATTCTTGTCTATAGTACCTCTAGTAAAACCATGTTTCAGTAGGAATTCTGACAATATATCATACCAAGCTCTAGGTGCATGCTTTAGTCCATATAGAGCCTTGAGTAATTTGAACACAAAATTTGGAAATTTTGGATCTTCAAAGCCAGGTGGTTGTTGCACATAAACTTCTTCTTCTAACTCACCATTTAGGAAGGCACTCTTGACATCCATTTGATACACTTTGAAATTTAAATGTGCAGAAAATGCTAGAAAAATACTTAATGCTTCAAGTCTTATAACTGGAGCAAAATTTTCATCATAATCAATTCCTTCTTTTTGTGAGTAGCCTTTTGCAACGAACCTTGCCTTGTTTCTGGTAACTATACCATTTTCATCCATCTTGTTCCTGAACACCCATTTAGTTCCAATAATGCTTCTATTCTTTGGTGCAGGAACTAACTCCCAAAATTTGTTCCTTTCAAACTGATTAAGCTCCTCTTGCATTGCAGATATCCAATTAGGATCCATTAGAGCTTCTTCAGTTTTCTTAGGTTCTATTTGAGATAGAAAGCATGCATGTAGGCACTCATTAGCAGTTGCACTTCTAGTCCTTACAACAGTAGTAGAATCACCAATAATTGCTTCTCTAGAGTGACTCATATCCCACTTCCTTGTATGAGTTTGTTGACTTGTGCCTTCATCATTTTCTTCATTACTGGTATGACTGCTAGATCCTTCTTCTCTTTCTCTTTTGAGTTTATGCTATCAAATTCAGGTATTTGAGATGAGCTTCCATTCCCATGTAGTCTCTTCATTTATCATCTGTTGTGCATCAACTTCCTCTTCTGCATTAGAATCACTATCAATGTTGAGGTTTTCAAATTCAAGGGCTTCAGCTTCATTTTCATCAAGGAATTCCAAGCATGGACACTTGTCATCATCAAAGGTCACATATGTGCTTTCCATAATTTTCTTTTGATCTATCACATAGACCTTGTAGGAATTTCTCTCCAATAAATATCCCAGAAAAATTGCTTCAAAGACTTTTGAGTCAAATTTTCCCACATATTCAAAGTTGTCTTTCAAAATGTAACACTTGCTTCCAAACATATGAAGATGCTTTATAGTAGACTTTCTCTTAGACATGATTGAGTATGGTGATTTGCCATGTGCCTTGTTAATGAGATATTTGTTCTGAGTGTAACATGCAGTGTTAACAGCCTCTTCCCAGAAACTTGTTGGCAACTTGGCATCTTGCAGCATTGTTCTAGTAGCTTCAACTAATCAACTGTTCTTCCTTTCAACTACTCCATTTTGTTGAGGTGTTCTAGCTGCTGAAAATTCTTGAACAATGTCTTTGGTTTTGCAGAATTCATTCAATGTTGCATTTCTGAATTCTATTTCATTGTCACTTCTCAATCTTTTTTCATAATTATGATCTTCAGCCTATTTTTCCATCTTCTTGATGTGCTCAATTATGATGTGTGGAGTCTCATCCTTAGAGTGCATGAATTCTACCCAAGTGTATCTTGAGAAATCATCCACCATCACAAGTGCATATTTGTTTCGTGAAATAGATAAGACATTTACTGGTCCAAACAAGTCCATGTGAATAATTTATAATGGTGCACTTATAGAATTCACAGTTTTTGACTTGTGACTTGATCTTTTTATTTTTCCTGTCTGACAAGCTTCACAAACTTCAACTTGAGCAAACTCCAGTTTAGGCATATCTCTTACTAACTCCTTTTTTACCAAGGTGTTAATTGCCTTGAAATTTAATTGAGATAACTTCTTATGCCATAGCTTGCTTTGTTCTTCTAATGTCTTGGTGTAGAAGCAACAAATTCCATCCTTATTTGTTAAGTCTAAGTCTGCATCAAACAAGCTTCCTTTCCTTGCTCCTTTTAAAGCAACTTGGCCAGTTTTCTTGCTGATAAAATTGCATTCTTCTTTGTTGAATAAGACTTCAAAACCTTTGTCTGCAAATTGGCTAACACTGAGAAGATTCACTTCAAGACCAGATACCAGTGCTACATCATCAATGACAACATTTTTAGAAACAATATTTCCATATCCCATTGTGAATCCTTTGTTGTTGTCTCCAAAGGTCACCAAAGGGCCAGCCTTCTCCTCAAATTGTGATATAAGGGCCTTATCACTTGTCATATGTCTGGAACACCCACTGTTAATAATCCATATGACCTTCTTCACTTTTCCCTGCACACAATGAGTTTTAAGTGTGTTTAGCAACCCAAGCAGTGTTGGGTACTTTCTTCTTGTTAACTGATTTAGCGAAAGTAGAATGAGTTATTTCAGATAAAATAGAATTCAATGACTGTTGTGCATTTTCCCAATCTGCTGTAGACCCAATTTTTATTTCCTTGAGGTTTACTCTCAGTTTATGACAACTCTTCATCAGTTTCAAGTTGCAAATGATACAGTAAAAATTGTCACAGAATGAGTAGGAATCATTTGCATCTGCTTCATTGTATTTGTAGACTCCTTCAGTTGGTTTGCTAACAACCTTTTAATAAAGGTGAGTTAGGTGATTTACAGAGCCACATTTTTCACATTTCTTTCTTGGAGCATCTGCAACATAACCAAAATTATTGTTTTTGTTTATCCCAATTTTCCCATTTTTATTTTTCTTCTTCTTTCTTGCATCTTCAGTCTTGGTTTATTTGACAGGTGTCTTGGAACTTTGATTATCCATGAGCTTCTCTTCAGTTTTGAAGGATTGAGTTACTTTTGCATCTTTCTTCTTATTGTCTTCATCAACAATTTCTTGTTTGATAATCAACTCTTCTTCACTGAAGTTAACTTCACATGCCTTGAACATAGGTGAATCAACCTTTTTCAGGATTTTTGGAATATTTTCATTTTCTGTTGTTTTCCCTTTGTCACCTATATTTTTCTTCTTGTTGTTCAAGGCATCATAATCAAGACCAATAGCAATATTTACACATGGCTTATTTTTCTCATGGTATTGTCCAATTAACTCAGATGCATTCTTGAAGGACTTTAATTTAACTTTATTCTTTTCGAGCTTCTCCCTTAGCACTGCTTCAATTTCACTTGCACACTTGAGCTTGTTTTTCAGATATACATTTTCTTGTCTTACAGTTTCAAGCTCCTTCAACAAAAATTCAGTTTCTTGTTTCTCACTTTCAAGCTTTTCATTTATCTTTGTCAATCTGCTAACTTCTTCATTAGCAACAACCATACTTGTATGAATGTGAAATATTTATGTGCTCATCTTTTCTACAGTTTTCTTATATTGACTCACATTTCAATCAATGGTAGTGAAAGTTGGTACCTGTGATTTTGATGAGGATGATTCTCCTTGCTTCAAGGCCATTAAAGCATAATTTCCAATTTTCTCATCTTCATCATTATCAGAATCATCCCAACTTTTATCCTCTACAATATAAGCTTTGCTTTGCTGTTTCTTCAGAAGAGCTTCATACTTTGCTTCCAGTTCAAGATAAGCTTTGTCTTTCTTTGCTTTCTTGGGTTTCCTGCATTCTGTAGCAAAATGGCCTAGTTCATCACAGATTCAGTTTTGTAACCATTTTTTCTATCAGATGTGTACTTCCCTTTTCTTTTCCAACTGCTGTCTTTGTTGAAAGACTGTCCTTTACCCTTGAAGAATCTTGGCTTCTTTACTCTAATGTTAGAGAACTTTCTTTCCGGATACGCCATTGAATGATCAAGCTCATCAAGTCCATCTAAGGTGTAGAACTCATCTTCTTCCAGTTCCAGAATGACTTGTTCTTGTGAATCATTTGTTCTTTGCTCACTTGTTGAGGCAACTGGAGTTTGAGCTCTTGGCTCATCATTAGAGGTCTGGCTTTTATTGACAATTAGAGCACTTGAACCATCTACAACATGCCCTTGTCCAGTTCTTAATGATTTTTTTTGAATCATTTCTAATTCATAAGTCTTCAAGATTCCATAAAGAACTTCCAGTGTTATTCTGCTTAGATCTCTCCCTTCTCTGATTGCTGAGATTTTCTGTTCCAAATAATCAGGGAGTGTGAGCAAAAAATTCAAGTTCACCTCTTCAGCTTCATAGTATTTATCATGGAGGTGCAAGTCATTTATCAGCTTATTGAACATTTCAAACACATCAGTGATACTTTGTTACATATTGAATTCTCAATGATCAGAAGAAGCTCAGGATCTGGCTGTTCGGGTGTCATCAGGAACTGATGTGTCGTTAGGATTTGGCATGTCATCAGCATTTGGATGTCATCAGTATTTAAAGACAGTCTGCTTAAAGGATTTGTTCTGTTCCTTGTAATGTGGAGCAGATATCTTTTACGTCTGAGTTATAGGACTTTATCTATTCAGTTGAAGATATGTATCAGTTTCAGTTAGCTTTTGATAATGCATATCTTAGATTGATTTGTTGTAGCTGTGTAGTATATAAACACATTTTAGGTCATCACTTAGGGTATCGATCTCGAGTATCATTCGACCTAGAAGCTCTCAAGAACATCAGTATTTCTTGAGAGGATTTTGTAACAGTTTTTATCAAAAATATAAAAAGCTGTTATATTTTTTTACTTGTTTGAAATATTTATACAATTGTATCCATCCCCCCTTAAACAATTTTATCTTCACTGGGCAACAATTGGTATCAGAGCTCACTGATAAATTTACAATCAGAAACGATCTAAACATGTCTCTAAACAAGTATGAAAGCATTAAAATTCCCATTCTGAAAAAGGCTGAATATCCAACATGGAAGGTGAAGATGCTCATGCACCTGGAAGCTACAGATGCAGATTATCTCGATGTAATCAATGATGGACCCTTCATGCCAACAAAACTGGTGCCTGCAACTCCCACTGTTGCTGAACATTATCAGCTGAAGGAGAAGACTGAGTGGACACCAGAAGAGAAAGTAGTTGTGCTGAAAGATGCAAAGGTAAGAAACATTTTGCATAACAGTCTTGATTCTGTGATGTCAAACAGGGTTATAGCCTACAAGACTGCCAAAGAGATCTGGGATGTTCTTGAAACTAAATGTCAATGAACTATGGCCATCAAGAAGAACAGAAGAGCTGTTCTGATTCAAGAATATGAACACTTTGAGGCCAAGCCTGATGAAAGTCTCACTGACATCTATGATAGATTTCTGACCCTGCTCAATAATCTGTCTTTGGTGGGAAAGGTGTATGATCGAGAGGATTCAAACACCAAGTTTTTGAGAGCTTTGAGTGAAGAATGGGAGACTCAGACTTCAATCATACGACATCAGTATGATCTGGAAGTAATTACTCTGGATGAAGTCTATGGCATGCTGAGAACTCATGATTTGGAGGTTCAGCAAAAGAAGGAGAGGAAAAGCAATAAAGGGAAATCTGTTGCTTTGAAAGTAAATGATAAAGCTTCAAAAGAAAAGTCTGTTGGAGCTGTATGAAAGAAGAACAATTTTTTAGAATCATATACTGATGATTCATCATCAAATCCTGATGATGATACTGATTCTGAAACTGATGAGAACATGACAGATTCCGATGTCATGCAAATGGCCGCATTGCTGGTTAAGGGCTTCAGGAGAATGCAATTCAGGAAGTCTAAGTACAACAGAAGCTTCAGGAAGAAGTTCACTGGAGGTGAAAGGAAGTCAACTACGAGAAAAGATGAAAAGGACTCTAAAGCTGGGAAGGTAGACATGACAAAGATCAAGTGCTACAACTGTGATGAACCTGGTCACTTTGCCTCAGAGTGCAAGAAAACAAAGCAAGATAAAGGGAAGAACAAAGCCCTGATCACTTCAAGCAAAAATTGGATGGACTCCTCTGATTCTGAAGATGAAGACACATGCTATGCACTGATGGCTAGTCTTGATGATCCTGCTTCCTCTGAGTCTAAGGTACAAACTCCTTTCTTCTCCTTTGATATTGAAAATATATCTGAGTTGAAATCTACTCTTAAATCTTTGCATGGAAATTTTAAGAATAAGACTCTAAAGAATGATAGACTTATAACTGAAATTGAGATCTTGAAATCTAGGAATGAACAGTTAGAGTCTGACTTAATAAACCAGATAGATTTGAAGAAAGAATATGAAAGAGCTAAACATACAGTAAAGATTCTTGAGGCTAGATACAGTATGTTAGAAAAGGATCTAGAAAATGAGAGAACAACCCTTAAAGCCTGGACTGATTCAGGCAAAAAGGTTCATGAGATAATCTCAAAGAAAAACTGAAAAGAATGCCTAGGCTATAAAGATGGAGTTAAGGATGTTGACACTGAAAATAAAAATACCCTAAAAACTCATGTTAAGTTTATCTCTACAGAAGTTGATGAACCCAAATCCACTTTTAAAAAGGGTTCAACATCAGTATCACAAGAAAAACTGGTAAGTGATAAAACTCGAAGAAAAGAAAGCAAGGAAACCATTAAGTCTCCGATTGAGATCCGGAGATGCCCATTTCACTTGTTAAGAAAAAAAAAGAACATAGGACTTTTATCAGCAAGACAATTGAAGAAGAAATTATCTGAGGTTACTGACAAACCTCAAGTAAAAAGTCCTAAAAGAAATAGGAATGGTAAGCAAGGTATTTCTAAGGATTCAAATTACAAGGTTGTTCCCAATGCTCCTCGAAAAACTTGTTTTAACTGTGGAAATACTAATCATCTTGCTATTGATTGCAAGAGGAATAAGAAAGTGAAAACTTCTATTCCTGAGTCTGATGTTAGGGGTAGATCAGTATTTTATAAACCACAAAATCCTTGTTTTCATTGTGGTAGTAGTTGGCATTCGATTTATACTTGTAGTTCTTATCACAAGTTGCATCAAAATTATTATGATCCTTTGCCTAAGTTTAATAAAGTTGCTTGTGTGCTTAATTCTGTTAGTTTTACTAAATCTGCTTCTGACAAGACAAATCCTGATAAAAGAAAAACTGTCAAAAGTACTCCTGACACACAAAGGCTTAAGTTGTCCAAAAAGAGGGCCCAACAAGTATGGGTCCTTAAAAATCCTTCTAATTAATTATTCTTCTGATTGCAGGGTAACAAGAAAAATACACTTGTATTGGATAGTGGATGTTCAGGACACATGAATGGAAATAAATTCATGCTGTCAGAATTTGAGAAGAAGGATGCCAAGATGTATTTTATGGAGATGGAAATGTAGGACACACTCTGGGATATGGCAACTTTATAATTGGAAAGGTAGCAATAGAGAATGTAGCTCTGGTGGATGGACTGAAGTATAATCTTCTGAGCATCAATCAAATCACTAACAGAGGTTATCATGTTGTATTCTATGACTCACACTGTGAAGTTGTTCATAACAAGTCAAAGAAAATTGTCTTGATAGGATACAGACATGGTAACATTTATGAAGCAAGGCTAAATGAAAGTCTTGAAAAGGAAGCTACTTGCCTTGTATCTAAGGCATCAGTAGATGAGAGCTGGAACTTGCATAAGAAGCTCTCACATCTCAACTTTAATTCAATCAATGATCTTGCCAAGAAGGAGATTGTAAGAGGATTTCCAAACATGCTATACTCATCTGATGGTCTTTGTGATGCATTCCAAAAGTCCAAACAAAGAAGAGTATCCTTCAAAAGCAAAACTGAATTCTCCATTTCTGAGCCATATCACATGCTACGTCTGGACCTCTCTGGACCATAATGTCCATCAACAAGAAAATTTACACACTTGTAATTGTTGATGATTTCACTAGATATACATGGGTTTATTTTCTACACAGGAAGGATGAAACTCCAGAAATTCTTCTGGACCACATAAAGCAAATTGAAAATGGATCTACTCATAAAGTGAAAATTCTGAGAAGTGATAATGGCACTGAATTCAAGAACTCAAAGATGGAGGAATTCTGCAAGTACAAAGGCATAGAGAAACAATTCTCAGCTCATGGTACACCTCAACAAAATGGTGTTGTTGAGAGGAAGAAAAGAACCTTGATTGAAGCTGGCAGAACTTTGCTAGAAGAAGCAAAACTACCCACTTACTTTTGGGCTGAAGCAGTAAACACAGCATGTTATACATGAAAAAAATGGGATCACTTCTTATGGACTCGTTGAGAATGATTCTGATCTAGTTCATGGCCTATTACAAGTAGAAGGCGCTCTGGTGGGATCCTCACAGACAGAAAAAGATTGCAGTTAGTTTGATAATGATCGAGTGACATTGCTTCTTCGGTCCGAACCAAGGAATCCCTTTACTCTAATATATAGACATGGTGTTACTCCTTATCAAATGCTAAAAGAAAAGAAGCCCGGTCTCAAACATCTTCATGTATTTGGATGTAAGTGCTTTGTTTTGAGAACTCATACTGATCAGCTTGGAAAGTTTGAATCAAAGGCTGGTGAAGGAATCTTTGTTGATACTCACCATCAAAAGCATATAGAGTGTTCAATCTGAGAACATACACTGTAGTAATCTCCATAAATGTATCTTTTGATGATAATAAAATTCCTGGTTTTGAAGAAGACACTCATGAAAGCTTAATCTTTGCAAATGAAAATGCATTGTTGGAATCTGGATTAAACTTTAATGAACTATAAAATCATGATGATCCAAATCCTGACACTCCTTCAGATTCTGAAGATAATCACTGTACTACCGAACCTGCACATGTTGAGGGGGAGCAACAGCAAGGGTCAAGTGATGGTACTAACACTGAAGAATCATCTCAAGATTCTTCACAATCTAATCCTCATAATCTAATGTTGATTCAACATCAGATGAACATGATTCAAGTCCCAATATTTCATCAGGAGATAACACAACAGATTCAGGGGAGCCTCAAATGCATTTGATGAGGCATACAATTCAGGGGGAGCATCTAGCTCCAGAAGGACACTTCCAAGTGCCAGAAAATGGACTAAGGATTACACTCCTGATCTGATCAATGGAAATCTTGATGATGGTGTAAAGACAAGAAGTGCAACTCAGAATGAATGTTTATATCATAATCTACTTTCAAAAGAAGAACCAAAGAAAGTAGAAGATGTACTTAAGGATGCAGATTGGATCATGGCTATGCAAGAAGAACTGAATGAGTTCGAAAGAAATGAAGTATGGAAGCTGGTGCCTAGACCTAAGAACAGGTCAATTGTGGGCACAAAGTGGGTCTTTAGAAATAAGACTGATTTTGATGGAATAATCATTAGAAACAAGGCAAGATTGGTGGCTAAAGGATATTCCCAACATGAAGGTATTGACTATGATGAGACATTTGTTCATGTTGCTAGGCTGGAAGCAATCAGAATATTCTTGGCATATGCTGCTCACAAGAAGTTCAAAGTCTTTCAGCTGGATGTCAAGAGTGCATTTCTCAATGGAGAACTTGAAGAGGAAGTCTATGTTGAACAACCACCAGGATTTGTGGATCCTAAACATCCTGACTATGTTTACAGACTTGATTAAGCACTCTATGGACTGAAGCAAGCACCTAGAGCATGGTATGAAACCCTTGCTCAGTTTCTACTTGAAAGTGGATTCAAAAGTGGTACAATAGATAAAACCTTATTTTATCTGAATAAAGGTAAAGATTTGCTTTTAGTCCAAATTTATGTGGATGATATCATTTTTGGATCAACTAATCAAACACTGTGTGATAAGTTTTTAAAGTTGATGCAATCAAGATATTAAATGAGTATGATGGGAGAGATGAGCTACTTCCTAGGCTTACAGGTTAAACAGACTGATAATGGCTTCTATATCAATCAGTCCAAATATACAAGAAATCTACTAAAGAGGTTTAATATGCAAGAAAGGGCAACTGCAAGCACTCCTATGGCAACTGCTACAAAACTTGATCCAAATGAAGGTACAACACTTGATGTCACAACTTACAGAGGTATGATTGGTTCTCTGTTATACATAACTTCTAGCAGGCCAGACATTATGTTTGCCACTTGTTTGTGTGCAAGATTTCAAGCAAATCCAAGGGAGCCACATCTAATTACAGTAAAGAGAATTTTCGGATACCTCAAGGGTAATGTCTCACTTGGACTTTAGTATGCAAGGGAAGCTGATTTTGCAATATGTGGTTATTCAGATGCTAATTTTGCTGGTTGCAAAATAGACAGGAAGAGTACATCAGGAAGCTGTCAGTTCTTGTGAGGCGGATTAGTCTCATGGTTCAGCAAGAAGCAGAAATCTATTTCAACTTCAACTGCTGAGGCTGAATATATTACAGCTGGAAGTTGCTATGCTCAATTGTTATGGATGAGAAATCAGCTCATGGACTATGGATTATCATTGTCAAAAATTCCTATTTATTGTGATAATCAAAGTGTTATTGCTATGACAGGAAATCCGGTGCAACACTCTCTTACAAAGCACATCAGTATCAGATATCACTTCATAAGAGAGCATGTCATGGAAGGAACCATAGAACTTCATTTTGTTCCTACTGATCAGCAGCTGGCTGATATCTTCACAAAGCCATTACCTGAAGTAACATTTACAAAGCTTGTGAATGAACTTGGTATGGTTAATTGGGACAAGTAAATTTATTTCAATTTATATTTGATCAAATCCTGATGTATACTGATCAAATCCTGATATGTCCTAAATGTTGTTTTAGATATTAAGCCAAAAATATTTGAAGTATTTCATTTTTATATGCATGATAAATTAAGTGAATTTATTTGCTAAAATGTGCATGTATAAATAAATATATCATTGTCATCATTACACATCAGTCTAGGGAGACGCGTCTTACAAAGATATCTTTTGGTTAAATCATTGAGTTAACTCTACACTTAATAATTAATCAGTACTCTAGTCCCTTGATATTCCTTTGGCTATTTAACCGTCATTTTAGCTCAGTCATATCATCTCCTATTCTCACACAAAATGATTCTCTCTCTCTCTTATTTCTCACTCATTTCTTCTATCATAAAAATGGTTCTTGTAAACATGTTTATGAACTATGAGAATTTCAACGTCGAGTTCAGTTGTGATGACTGGGAGCATGAATGGCATATCACTGTCATTCCCAATGAGATATGGAACTTGGTTCCACAAGAGATTCAGACAAATCTCTTGTTCTTTGAGATGGACTATCAGCTCCATCTTGATTGCTTGGAAGAAGCATGAAGAGAGGCTCTCATTCAGCAAGAACGAATCATCTGTCTTGCGGTGCTAGTTTTCAATAGCAGGAGGAACTAATTGACAGCCTTAGTTCTTAGATCAAGGCGGTTGATGTTCACCTTCTTAGACTAGGATTATCTTGTAATCTTTTTGCATGTAATCTACAAATTTCATGACATATACTCTTCTAATATATTAATGAAATTTCTTTTATTTGTAAGATATAGTCTATGCTTATCTCGTATTGTATGCATGTGAATGTTCTTTTTGAAGCCTGTTAATCTTCACATCATCTACTTAAATTATATTTCTTGATGATTGTTTTGATTAAAATTGTGGTTTGCTAATAATTTGTGCTATCTTGATAATCAACTATTGAATTCGAATCGACATATCCTGAGATTATCAATCCTGGCAGAAGAAAGGTTTCAAATCCTGATGACAGGTCAGCATGTTCTAATTCAGATTATTAGTGTTAATTAATCTCTGAGTAAGTTTTATTGCTACAATTAAGTGTCTCACTTAATTAATGATTAATGGTGGATTATTTAATAACCAAATTTCTACAGTTGTGTCTTGACATATCTGTATGTATTTTTTCTTTACTTCCACAATTTACTCCACTGTTGAATTATATTACACAGTAATTGTTCCCTGTTCGAAGTCAAATTCACTAAGTTACCTTTTTCATACGAGTGTGTTATACCTATTTCTGATTAGTGAAGCTATAAAACCAGAAGAAATTATATGACACAATTCCTCATACACATAGTTTCATTGTGCACATCTCATGTTACTCTCTCTCACAAGCTATACACATCATGACAACGTCTGAAACTTCACCACTCTTCAGTCAAACCACAATCATTCATGGAAATACATTTGGCACTAATAATTACCTAGCTCTGCTTACACATCAGCAGCTACCATCATCTTTTCATGATATTCAGGATTTTCTACTTCAATGTTCAATTGGGTATGCTCTTACGAATCCTGTTAAGGTGTCATACAGGGTTGTCATGCAGGTCTGGAATACAGTTGTGGTAAATTTAATAAACACTGGCTTCTTCTTTGAATATAAGGGCCAAAGATAAGAAGTTGATGATGATATTTTGCTTCAAGCCTTGAGATTGCCTGCTGTGGATAGTGCTCCTGATACTCATACCACTGAGCAGCTGTTTGATATGCTAAGGACTTTAGGGTATCAAGGAGAAATCACAACCATTGGAAAACTGGCCAGGACTAAACTGAAAAGAGAGTGGAACTTTTTCTTTGACTGCATCAGTAGATGTTTCTTGAATAAGACAAAAAACTTTGATGCTCCTCCATCCACTTCTATGAGAATTGGGTACTCTCTTCTTTACTCTAGTAATTTTGATTATGGTAATACTATATTACAGTTTATAATTGTTAGGAGAGCAGATGCTTCAGGAGTAATAGGGTATCCTAGATTTTTACAACTGATTTTCAATTTTATATGCCTTAATGTTATGTTTTATGATGATGAATTACTTCCTGTTTTTCAAATTTCTGAAATAGCAATCACTGATCACATTAAAAGGGATGAAAAGAATAAATTTTCAGGACCACCCTTTCTTTCTAGAGAGGTCAGGCAATTTATATTAAGAAATAGACATACTCCTATACAAGTGCCTGCAAATCCTGATGCTGGCACCTCTGTCACAGTTCCTGATGCTGAGAATCAAGAAACCACCCATCTTGTTTCTAACCCAAGCATTTCTTCTTCCAAACAGCAAACACACCAAGCCTCTAAATTAGCCTCCTCTGCTGTCTCTCAAAAGACATCAGTTGTAACAAAAAAAAGGTTATTTAAGAAGTTTGTCACATCTGGACAGAAAGCTAAACAAGCCTCACTGAGTGAGAGTGAGAAGAAAGAAGACTCCTTTCCAATTAGGAAAAGAAGACTGATCATACAAAATAATTATGACTCAGATGATCATATGCCAATAGGGTCCTTATCCAAAATTAAGAAGTCCATTAATCAACATCCTGATGACTTGATTAACACTACTGGAACCAAGGAGCCAACTACTGATGCTAGTGCTCTTCCTGACAAGCTTCCAGTAATTAAAGCAACTGCTGAACACAAGAAAACTGCAAAGAGCCAGTTGAAAATAAGAAGTGAAGAAGTAGTTGGATATATCAGAAAGAAGAAGAAGAATCAGCCTCTTGACAAGGATGTTAGTACACAAGAACCTAGGTCTCAAAGGGATTTAACAATTGCAACACATCCAGTCACACAAGAACCATCTTCTCAAAGGGAAGATGCAGACACTGAGGCTGCACAGATCATTGTTAATATTGCTCAGCGTGATCTTCTTGCTGACTCTATTCAACTACTAAAGGAAAAGCAAACTCATTAGGAGATATTATCACAGGTGGATGCAATCATCAATGATCCTATTTTTGAGAAGAGCACACAAGAACCTTCACCAAGCATTGCTGAAGCAGCTCACATGTCTCAAACTTCACAAGAACCATCAGTTCAAAGTACTGTTGTTGGTCTTTCACCTTCTTCAGACAGATCAAATCCTGATGTTGCAACAGCTCCTACTGAGAATCATCCTTCAACTACACTAGCTACGATTGATGATCCATTAATGGTTGCTAGTTTGAAAAAGCATCCTGATGTGCTGTTTGTTCCTCCACTTTCATCACTTCCACTTGAGGACTCACCTTCAGGTATTGCTAACTTCTCATATATTCTCATGTTTGTATGATTATAAATAGTCTCTTCTTTGAGGTTACCTCAATATATATGACAAGCATACAACTCTTCTCAGCCATCTCTTATTTCTTTGCTAAATGTGTGATTGAGCCTTTCTGTGAGACTGTGTGAAAATATCAGATTAAAAAAATTTTGAGTGGCAGTCTCCTGTACTGGAAAAAGGAGAGGTAGCTTTGAGACAAGAATCTTATAAGTTTTTCTTTACTTATAAAGTTTCTTCTGTGAGAATAATATTACTCTTAAAAGTAATACATTGTGTGAGAAGTGATGAGATCACTTGAAAAGAATAGAGAGATTTAGGTGTTATCTTGTTTCTGTTTCAGGATCTCATCAGCCACAGACATCTCTTGCAAAGAATCTGGATAAAGGCAAGGCAATTATGCCTGACTCTGCAAATTCTTCTGATGGCTTGTCTGATTCTGATAATGACAGTGATGAAGATGATTCTTATTCACCTCAGCTTAAGTCTGCAATTGATGCATCTAAGAAGTCCAATGTTGGTTCTTCTTCGCACTTCAATAAAAATCCCTCTTATTACAATGCTGATGCTGAACACTTTAGACAGACAGAGTGGGATTATAAATGGAGACTTGCAAATTCTTTTATCTCGTCTGCGGTTGGTCTGCAACATATTCATCGTACTTATGATGAAATTCAAACTCCTGATCTGAAGTTGCATCTTAAGGCCTCAACCATTTCTGTTAAAGGAATTCACTCTGATCTTGATGAAATGAAAAAGTCTCATGCTGCTGTCAAGGAGAAAATTGATGGAATTTTACTTCAAACACCTACTTCAGCTGAATTTAAAAGTGTGAAAAATACTATCATAGATGTTGTCGAATCTCAACACAGCATGGCTTCTAGAATTTCCTCCTTAGAAGAAAAGATCTCTTCTATAGGTGACAAACTGGATGCTCTGTTTTCTCTTCTTTCAAATACTGATGTCAAAAAGGGGGAGAAGATAGTTGCTACAAAATGTACACCAGATTCTATTCAGATAAAAGATAAAGATATTGATGATGATGGTGATAAAAATGATAATAATCCAGTTACAGATGTTCAAATTGCTTCTACTGCTCAATAACCTCAACATTCCAATAAGAATGATCCTTCAGGACAAAGGAAGTCTACTGGTGCTTATGAAGCCAAGCACAAGACTACTGCTGGTGCTCCTGAGGATGATAATATTACAATATCTAATTTAGCTGATGCTAAAGGGTTGTTATTTCCTTATAGGCATAAGGAAATAGGTGAAGAGATTGTCTTTTACTACAAAGACAAGAAGTTTGAGCAAAAGAATGCTAGGAGTGCTCTTGGGTATATAACTGAAGAATTTCCTGATCTAACACCTGAAGAAGCAGTTATGCAACAAAAGGATCTTTTGACTCAAATTGAAGTTGAAGCTAACACTTCTAAGGGAAGAGGAAAAAGATGTGGTAGATCTGCAAGAGGAAGAGGAAGAAGAAGAGGAGGAAGAACTTATAAACCAAGTCAAGTGATTGTATTTAATTCTACTTTTCTGAATTTTCTATCCAAAGAAGGGTATGTTCTTGTACAAGGACATGAAGATCATGAAGAAAATGAAGAAGTTCAGAAGCCAGAAGAGTTGATTATACCAAGGAAGAAAAGATCATCCACTGACATTGATCAAGCTGATACAGCAAATCAGAATGTAACTCCTGATACAGACACAAATCCTGAGATAAAAGCAGATCATGATTCTATGAACCTGATAACTGATTTTGACTCTGATGAAAAGGTGATCAAACAATAAATGATTCATTCCTTATTCTAGTAGTCACTCCTCATACTTCAGAGGTTGATGAAAAGGAAAAGGTTGATAGGAGGAAAGCTGATCAAGCATGCAAGGAATATTTGCAGAGAGTTTTAAAATTAAAGAGAGAGCTATGGCATAAAATAAAAGGGAAGATTAATGATCTGTCTATAAGTTATGCTCCTCTTAGCAAGAAGGATAGAAGATGGAAAGATATTCATATATTCGATTATCCTAAAGGGTTCAAGCATGTTAAATTTGTGTCAGCTGGGTTAAGATGTGGCGCCCTCCAAAACCGGATCAGAAGTTTGGGGTCCATACACATACACACCTTATTTATAACCTGCTTATAACAATGATAAAGATAATAATAATATGCAGTGACCCTACTTATCAACTACCACGGACCGCAACAGGTTAAAGTATGTACACAAGCCACACACACACACTTATATTACAAACGCCCAAATCCCAACTATTCAAACTTACAACCGAATATTAAACATTATTATAAACTTCATAAACTTAAACTATTCCAAAAACTGTCAGCTAGCTTAACTCGATCAACCTGGACCCCTAGCTCTCGCACTGGATTGGAGATCCTCGCTACCAACAGATTCCTTCTTAACTGGAAAAGAACATAAACAACATCGCATAAATGAGCTAACTAGCTCAGCAAGTCACATTGACAAGACTGAGAATAATGATTATCAAGTGAAAAGAGTTAAGGTATCAAGTGAACAATGAATAATGATTTAGAATTGGATATTATATTTTCATTTTAAAAACCAAGGTTAAGCTGTTGATCAAGCATGCACTAACCCCGAGTAAGGCATACAGCTCTCCTCTAATTACTGAATCCAAGGCACACATTGGCCTAACTTGACCATCAATATGGTCTGAACACGAATCTGGTCCACAATTTTATAAAATAATCCAATTCTAACATAATAACAGAATAAACAATGTAAAGCAATAAACAAAATCATACGCAACATTGGATGTCCAATAATGAGATGGTTTCAATCTTCACAAGAAAACAATATGGCAATTACAAAGAATGGCTATCAGGTAATGAAAGAATTGGATAACAAAGGAATCAAAGTTTCAAGGTTATAAGGATTTGATCTTTCAAAGCATAAGGTACAATGGTTTGAATATGTAAGCAATCTGATTCAGTGTTCGGTATTTAGTTTGTATGTATTTGTGGAGTAGTGTCATATATCTGTGGTTCGTATTCGGGTATTCAATAATCAGTGGTTCAGAAAGAATAAGGTTTACGGTTCAAAGATCAATAACTGGAATCAATATTTAGGGTTCAGTGCTCCAAAGCACTTGCAATATAAAACAGAACTAACAGCAATTCATAATATATCTCGAGAAAGTTCAGAACACTTGCCTGATATTAGCTTGCTATACTTCACTAACTTCCAATTACAATCTTTTATTCATCGACTACTTGCTTTCCTTTCCTACGCCTTGCCTCTTCTGCTCACATATCATAAGTATCTATCAATACTCAACTCATACGATTCTATTCGGTATACAGTTCTATATACCCTTCGTTTTACCCAAATCTGATTAACAGATTAAAAGTTATACTAAAAACAAGTAAACACTGATTACATAGCCTGACAGTCAAACAAACAAGTCACATATAACACATAGCACGTCAAACAATCAATGAAATTTCATGTATAAGGAAATCTCGGGTCATAAACAGTCTTTCGGGTATTTAATATGATTTCTAAAATATTTTTCGGAGTCAAAACGGGTCGTTGGATGAATTTAAAAGCAACAACCAGGGTTCGGTTGGCCCAATCTGGCTTCAAAATAATTTTATAATAATTATCGAGCTTTGAAAACAATTTAAAATAATATTTTAAAGCTCGAAACTATTTTTCGGAATTTTTAAATCATTTAACAATAATTAAATCCAATTAAATAATTAATTAAAATCAATTAAAAAATAATTAAACTAATTAATCAATTAATATTTAAATTAATTGATCAATTAATCAATTAAATACTAATTAAAATTAATTAATTAAATAATTTAGATTTATTTTTAAATTAAAAATGAATTTTAGAAATAAAATAAATGATTTTTGGAATTTAAAAATAATTAAAACTATTTTTAAAATCATTTTATAAAAATAAATCCTATTTTTGAAAATAAATAAAACAGAAATCCTATTTTTAAAAGTTCTGTAAACAGAAATCTTGTTTTTAAAAACTTTTAAAAGATAGGGACTACTTTGCAATATCACAGAAAGGTCACAGAAAGGTCAGGGACCTTTTTGCACTTTTGCCATCTCCTTCACCACGTCCCCGACGCAGCCATTGCCGGCGACTTGAAGCTTTCCGGTGAGCCAAATAACAGCCCAGAACACGACCAAACAAACGGGGAAACGTAGATTACAACCTCAGGAACTGATTTATGTAATTTAATCCACCAAACAAGCCGTAAATCAACCGTAATAATCCGAGGAAAACTCGCCGCCGGTGAGTTTATATAAAATCCGGCAAAACTTTAAAAGACAACTCCGTTCAAACTAGGAATCGTCTGTTAACAAGCTATACATGAATCGATTCTAAATTCCAAGGGGAACAAAACCCACTATCTCTCAACATCTGTTAATCCCTATTTAAGAAACCCCTAAATTCAATCAAGAACATTCATATGAATATAAACCCTAATTTTAAAATTCGAGAATCAAACCTTAATTTAAACATGTTATTGAACTCCAAATCAAGAGTATAATATACCAAAATGATCAGGAAGACAAGCTCTACAACATGCAATCATCAAATCATTCAAACAATCATCCGAACAAAAATTCATAATTTTAATAAAAATAATTCGAAAATAAATAAAATTATATAAAATCAACCTTTGATTCTGCAGTTCTGAAACTTGGATAATCTGATAGTACTCCTCAAACCCTTAGTTTTGATTACCAGAGCTTTCCAAACGGATATTGAGAACACCTTGATTTGTTGGTTTGATTATCAGAAAGTTTATATGAATATAAGTATTTTCTCTGGAAAATTCTATAATTACTATTTGTAAATGATTTTCGGTATGAAATGAAATACGGTAAAGGCTATTTATATTTACTGAAAATTAGTATCCCGTTGGATCATTCCAGATATAAAATAGTACGTTTATTTAGAAAAAACGTATCCAAACAGTACTGGTTTTCGGGATAATTATCCAAATCTGTACAATTTGAATTGCGGTCTTGGTCTTAGCGCCTGGTTACACGTATTACGAGGTGATAATTATAATTGTTTAGTAAAAAGATCCCGTTTATCGAAAATACGAGTTTTATTGATTTACCGAAATGAATTATATATCGAAAATATTGTGTCGGGACCTACACAGGACAAACCGTACGCCGGATCGAAAAAGTCAAAACATGGAAAATGCTTGGAATATTGCAATTAGGTTAGGAAGGAGTTCTCGGAAGAGTTTCGGGTTATAAATATGTAAAAACGGGTGAAGTCGGCTGGTTCCCGATTATATAAAATAGTTTATAATTACTCGGAAAAATAATTTATAAAATCCATAAATTTCCTATAAAATCATAAATCAACATAAAAATAAATAGGAAGACATGACAATTATCTATATTTTATTTTGGACATATAAAAATTAAAATACTCAATTTATATTATTTTTAAACACCCAAACACATATATCACTTAACAAATAATTCACAGAATAAATACTGAATATGCATAATATTTATTTATTAGCAGAAATAATTACACGATATATCCCAGATATTACATCCTTCCCCCTTAAAAGGATTCTGTCCTCAGAATCTCCTAAGAAAACAAATGAGGGTACTTTTCTCTCATATCACTTTATAACTCCCAGGTTGACTCTTCAACCTTTGGGTTTCTCCACAGTACTCTTACTAACTTTACTACTTTATTTCTTAACACTTTCTGTCTTTCTTCTAGAATCTCTATTGGACTCTCTACATATGACAAATCTGCTTGAAGTTCTATTGGATCGTATTCGATTACATGCCTGGAGTCTGGATTATATTTCTTAAGCATCGATACGTGAAAAACATTGTGAATGTGCTCCATGTGCGGGGATAACGCCAACTCGTAAGCTACTTTTCCAATACGCTTTAGAATCTCAAAAGGTCCAACATATCTAGGGCTCAATTTTCCTTTCTTCCCGAATCTTGTCAATCCTTTCCACGACGATATTTTCAGTAATACCAGATTTCCTTCTTCGAATTCCATATATTTCCTTGATTGATCCGCATACTTCCTTTGACGGTCTTGTGCTGCTATCAATCTCTTCTGAATAACTTCAACAACTTCCTTCGTCTGTTGCACTAATTCAGATCCAAGTATTTTGCATTCTCCTACTTCATCCCAATATTCAGGAGATCGACATTTGCGCCCATAAAGAACTTCATAGGATGGCATCCCAATACTGGCATGATAACTGTTGTTGTAAGCAAATTCTACCAAGGGTAAATGCTCATCCTAACTTCCTTTGAAATCAATAGCACAAACACGTAACATGTCTTCAATTGTCTGGATTGTTTTTTCACTCTGGCCGTCCGTCTATGGATGGTAAACCGTACTCATATTCAGTCTCGTTCCCAAACATTCTTGAAAACTTTTCCAAAACCTCGAATTAAACCTCGGATCTCGATCTGATATGATAGAAACAGGAACTCCATGACGAACTATGATTTCTTTCAGGTACATATGGACTAACTTGTCTAGTGAAAATCTTTCATTCATAGGTAGAAAATGAGCTGACTTGGTAAGTCTGTCCACTATAACCCAAATGGTATCATGATTGGATTTTTTTTCTTGGTAATCCGACTATGAAATCCATGGCAATGTGCTCCCACTTCCACTCTGGAATCTCTAATGGCTGCAACAATCCACTTGGTCTCTGATGCTCTGCTTTAACTCTTTGACATGTATAACATCTGCTAACCCATTCTGCAATCTCCCTCTTCATATCTGGCCACCAAAAATTTTCCTTCAAATCTCTGTACATCTTGGTACTCCCGGGATGGATTGAATACCTTGAATTATGAGCTTCTTGTAAAATTTCATTCTTCAACTCCGTTACTGGTGGAATCCATATTCTAGAAGAAAACCTAAATATACCTTGATCGTCCTTTTGCGTGCACAGCTCCTCACCTACCAAATGATTAATGTCCTGATCCATTACCTCCTCTTGACACTTCCTTATCTTTTCTAACAACTTTGGCTGGAAAATCATACTATACACTTTTGCTTCATCAGGCTTGCAAACTCTGATTTCCAATTCCAATTTCTGAAATTCCTTTTATATCTCTTCGGGTACTGATAACACATTCAACTTTTCTTTCCGACTTAACGCGTCCGCCACAACATTTGCTTTACCGGGATGATTGTTAATCGTGCAGTCGTAATCTTTAATCAACTTTAACCATCTTCTCTGTCTCATATTAAGTTCCTTTTGTGTGAATATGTACTTCAAGCTTTTGTGATTCGTATAAATCTCGCATTTTTCTCCATATAAATAATGTCTCCAAATCTTCAAAGCGAATACTATGGCTGCTAGCTCCAAATCATGAGTAGGATATTTATGTTCGTGTGGTTTCAATTGCCTCGATGCATACGCAATAACCTTATCGTGCTCCATCAGAACACATCCGAGTCCTTTATGGGATGCATCGCTATAGATTACGAAATTCCCTTGGTCATCTGGAAGTGACAAAATAGGTGTTGTAATTAATCTTCACTTCAATTCCTGAAAACTTTCTTCACATTTATCATTCCATATTGTCACGCCCTAAATCTCGGGGTTAGGGAATGAGGACTCACACACCTTTAATCTAATAATTAAATAAGCATAAACCCCGATTAACTACTAACATGATCAACAGGATAAAGTATGAGACAAGATTACAACTACCAATCATAAAATATAACTTACAACCCCAAAATATTATTAGATAAACAATATCGATTCCGGCAGGGAACCGACAGATAACCCATTGTATCTTTACAGATTTCCTTCTAGGCGCGTGCTCACTCAAAAATACCACTACCTGCTCTGGCAACCGGAAGCCCTCAACACGATAGGGTCCACCAGGTACGCTCTTACGAGTAGTGCGCCTAAGCCTGGCCATCTTCTTGTTTAACTGCCATGGTTAGATTAAAACAAAACATATGAGTATAAAACTCAGCAAGTAACTATAAAGCAGTTCTATGATATCAATTCACAATATACTTTACCAAACTCAGGGCATTCTACTTTATTTGTTCTAGGTGGCAGATTTCCAGCTTTAGGGTCAAGGATAGGTTATGAAGGATAATGTGGGGCTTTCAAGGAACAAGGCTCAATGTAGAATGAAAGCCGACATTCATCATAAATTATTAAAGGATCAGAATAGATCTTTCAGAAAGAGGAAAGCAATAGTATTTCACTTATATGGACTCAAATTTTATGGTCAACAGATCAAAATCAGGGTTCTCGAGCTTTAAGCTTCACATCAACACAATCAACTCTTTTCAAAACAATATAAACCATTTTCATTTACAAGAATCAATTTAATGAACAAAAAGTTTCAGTTCCCTTTTAAATAATCAATTAGAACCCTTGATTGGATCACTTTTATCTTTCCATTTCATTATAATACGGGTGATCAGCCCGTACCAACCTCCATCCGGTCTTTAAGGTACCAATCGGCATAATTTCAGCCTTAAGTTGGACTAGCCCTGCTAGCCTCTTACCATGACTGGACTAGTCCCACTACCCTCTTACGTCCCAATCCAATCCATCAGGAATTCGTTTGGAAAACCTTGAGTTGGAAAAACAAATAGGTTTTCTAAAATCCATTTTATCATTACCAAGAATATGAAATCATTTAGACTCTTTCGAGTCGAAACTCATTCTTAAGTCAAATTTCAAGAAAAACAAAGTTCAGGGAGTGATTCAAAGATAAGCAAGGAACAATTCTTAAAGATTCTGAATCAAGGATAACAAGGTACTTAGGTTAGAGGGATCAACATCTGTTTAGGGACCAATAGGGTGATCAGGAAATAAAGTATCATTAAACAGGGTTCGCAAGGATAATTATAGGGTTCAATATAATTCATGGCTTAATAAATAACTTGAACAGAAAGGACAGGTTATCAAAGGGTTGAATCAGTAAGCTTATCAATAACAGTTTATCAAGATCGAACACAGGGTATCTCAAGTCATTAACAGGGGTTCATTAAGTAATAATTTCATACCCTACATGGTATGAACAATAACCTCTCTATAACCATTTTCACAAGTAATGAGAGTTACTTGCCTGAATTTGCTTTCCTGAAGGTTGAACTAATGCCACCTAGTATACCCTTTCCTTTCCTAGCCTGAATGCCCTCGCGCTCCGAATCTACAATAAAAACCAAAACCTTAATCAGTTTCTCAACTCTCGTTCCCGGAACGATCACTCAATTACGATAGCTCGATTATATTCTTGACTCAAATATACGAGTATAGCTTATACACATAAGCACATAGCACATAACACATTCCTTCCTCGTAACCTTTATATCTTAACAATCGACGCGTACTTGCTTAACCTTAACTATATCTCAAATCACACTAATATAACTCTTACGAGTACATGATTCATTCACAACTAAATATTTTGCGACCATAACTGTCACTTATAGTTCTTTAATAACAAATGATTTAATTCCCTTTTTCTTTTATTCCTTAATTCGAATCATAACAGCAACCAATCACACAAATCAATCACATATCTCCTAGGATTTCACATGCAATCACTTAACAAGGTATTGGAACCAAATCAGTCATTTTTCTACTTATATATCATTCGGCCATACGCATAAAGCATAACCATGTATACTCAATTTCAATCTCATATAATCAAACATAAATAATACAAATCGCAAGAGTCATTTATGCAATTAAACTTCATCCTTTTTAATCAAAAATCCGAATCATAATCACATTAAGAATCGAAAATCAAAATTCGAACATAAACAACACCCAATCATTGTCATGCAATAAAGTTCTCACTAGCCACTAAGATAATTAGCAAAAATCAACTTAATTCTCTTTTTAAGCATAAGACCCATTCGGGTTTTTCAATAAATCACACATGCAAGGATCAATTTTTGACATGCAAAGTTGTATATCACATTTCCCACTTGTTTTAAACCTTAACTTAGTCATTCAATTCATTTTCATCAAGATTTTCGAATCATCAAACAAAACATCAATAATGATTTAGGCTTTAATCAAATTATTCATTCGACAAGCATGCATTCACTTAATCATCAAGCAAATCTCTTCTAGACCCATTTTCTATTCGGCAAAATCAAGATTCACAACTCAAGGACTAAACATTGACATGCATAACTTGTTCTATCATGCAATCACATTTTTCACTAATTAGGCTTAGCTTTTACTAAGATCAAGTCATCAAATCTCATTTCCTTTCTAATTAACACAAAGCCGAATTATAACCCAACATGCAAACCTTAATTTTTGATTTTCTAAGCAACAAATCATCTACACACATCCAATTTCTTTTTAAAAAAATCAATACAATCCATTTATCAATCACATACTTGAGTTTCTAAAAATAAAAAACCCTTTTTCAAACCTTCAAGAAACCAAAACATGCAAGGCTTAAAAATCAAATTAACATATCATAAAAACTCCACCGGCTCTCCTTGGATCATAGTCGGTGGTGGTCAAACTTAAGAGAGCCCGCAACGGGTCTCCTCTTGAGTTTTAAACCACTTAATCCTCTTTAATTCACTCTTATAGTTTTGTATCAAGAAATCAATTTCCTTGAACACTACCATAAAGATGATCACCAAAACACTTACACAAATACTCACATGTAAATGGAAATTGAGATGTATACCAAAAATAGAGACTAAAGAGAGCAATATCTTTGAGTTTGAGTGAGGTTTGAGTGTTGCATGCAAGAGAGGGAGAAGAGATGGAGAGAGCCGAGAGAGAGAGAGAGAGAGAGAGAGAGAGAGAGAGAGAGAGAGAGAGAGAGAGAGAGAGGGGGGGGGGGAGAGAGAGAGAGAGAGAGAGTAGCCGAGAGGAAGAGAGTGAAAAAGAAAAGAGAAGGGGAGAGTGGAGTGCACGGGAAAGAAAAGAAAAAGGGGGGAAATGGTTTATAAACTATCAAAGGCAAGGGCATTTTAGTAATCTACTAAATCCCTTTTATGCCTAATTGATTCTTTTCTTTTTACTCAAATGTAACAAAAATCAATTATAAAATATATCTCTCTCGGAAAGTCAAAAATTATTGCAAGTGACAATTTTAATATGTAGATCTCGAAATTAGCTTTCCAACCATTACTCACAATAGATTTTTGAGCGGACGGTTGATTTTATATGATTTTCGCAAGTTCGTGCTAATAATAACATTTTTCCACATAAAAATCAATTTAAAATGCAATGTCTACCAAATAAATCCATCCATTATTTTTAGAAAGTCCCTAGGACTATTATGAAGATAACAAAACAAATCCCATGTTTTATCTTACTCAGATAATTTTATAAAAATGCGGGAAGGTTAAATAAACCTTCAATTAAATCAAATAATTCCTTTAAATTCATAAAAATGTCACAGAGCACATAGTCATGCACACAGATAAGCAATCACACATATACGATCACATAACAACTCAGGTTTGATCAGAGAATTTGTCCTTCTTTAATCTTTAACCCTTTTTACACGTATCGGGTCACGTTCAGCCTGACGGCCCGACGCTCGGCGTTTCGATTACGCTTCTCATTATCATTATCGACTGACACATCACTTAGGACGAAGTACTTTATTTAAACATTCATTTCACTCAATCACATATAATTCACATTTTATATTCTTTAAACCCTTAGGGGTCATTTGATAACTACTAGATGATAGATATTATGGGCTGGTTCAGACTGGGCCTCGTTAAGATTATTTGACAACATTTTGTTTGGGCTGGACGATAAAAAATTCTCGGGACGACAATTGAAAAACTGCTGGACGATGCCTTCTAAAATTTCTCGCTCAATCGTCCAGATAGCTCTTCAACTCATCGACTCCTCAGGTAACCCGCTACTATCATGTATATCAGATTAGCGGGATTTTTAGGTTTTTTTGGCGCCTGTTTTTATCTCCCTCTTCTGCTATTTATAATCGTCACTCTACTAATTTCTTCTCATCCCATTCTTTTCTCACCGCTTCTAGTTCTATCAGATACGAGTCTTTCTCGACCTAAATTTTCAAATTCTTATTTTATGTGTGTTTCTTTTACATGTGTTGTTATTTTTGTTTTGATAGATTTATATCTAACTTTTATACTTGTCTTGTGTTTGGAAGCTGTGTTTTTGTGAAGAATAATGGCAGTGAGTTTTACTTCTTTTTGATCTAATTTATCTTTACTTGGGTGCTAACATTGTTGTAGTTTAATGGGTTGTTTTTTGTTTTTGTTTTACTTGTTTTATTGTTATCAAGTTTCTTGATTTGCTTGGATGTGATTCTTGTTTGTTTTGATTTTAGATGTGATTCTTGTTTGCTTGGATGTTGTCTCCTCTGTTCTTGTTCGAAATTTTTTTGATCCCAGCATTTAGGAACTCCAAATCCTATCATTAGTTGCGTGTGTTTTTCAGCATTTATCCACCATTCTTCTCTAGCTAGTCAGAAAATGAAGTAAAACATTGTTTTAGTTTAATGGTTGTATCTGTCTGTGAGGCATCAACTGAGTTTTTTTATTTTTAATAAAGTGGAGTTTGGTTTTTTAGCCCCCACTTTTTCTTAGTTTAATCAACTGAGTTTAAGCATACTCTTAGTTTACCGGAGGTTGTGTGCTAGACCTTAGTAGAGGTACAGTCCAGATAACTTATAAATATATCTTTATTCTAATCCACATAATCGCCCAGTTAGAAAAAGGTACCTAAGTTTTGTATTCCCATTTTCCGTTACGATTATTTGCTCATTTGCTATTGACAATTGCATTGCATTTGAGGGGTGGGGGGTTCCCGGTCCTGAAATCAAATTTTTTACTATCAAGTGGAAAATGTTTCACCCAATCTAAAAGTTTATGTTCTGTTTTAGGTAATATATGATTCAATTAAAGTAGTGACTTATTGGGGTGAGTACAGAAGCAGAAGGATTGTACTTGTAGATTACTAGATTTTATATGCAAGTAAGTTGTAGAAAAATAGGGTAAACAATTCCTAAATTGGCCAAACCGGATAGTCCAAATATAGGAGCGTAGGAAGTGTGAGATTTTTGTGTCTGCCAAATTCTGGTTTCTTTGTTCCCCCTTAAAGTAGTGACTTGTTGTGGTGAGTACAGAAGTGGAAGGATTGTTCTTTGTTAACAAAGTACAGTATACTGTGTTGGCCTCTGATCAGTTTAAAAACGTGTACTAAAGCTGCTTTTATCATAAAATTTATGTTACTTGTTTTGCACATATGGCAACTTCACATTTCATCTAGGAAACCTTAAACAGATGCTGCTATGGAACAACTTTGTGGTTTTTCTGTATGCTAGACTTCTAGCTTTAATCGTTTATTAAAGTTGATAAAGCAAACATGCATATTAAGCATTTAACTACTAGTAAGAGCCTGTTGATTCTTCTTGTTGAGTGTATTGTTTTTCTATGGTAGTTAAATGTCCCTGCATATATATGTTGGTCTGCATTATTTAGCCACCAAGTTGGTTAATGACACTGAACCAAGTATAAGCTTCTGTCTACACAGTTTATTTTAAAAAGAACTTCGATTCTGTATTTTACGAGTATTAGTATATTGCTAAATTTTAAATTAAATCAAGTTTGTAGGTATGGACAAAGCTAGTGAAACCCAAACTCAAGCTAGTGAGACCCAAAATCAAGGTAGCGAAACTCAAAAAAAGAAAAAAGTATTGTGGAGATGTGAAGTTATAACTAAAACTTTTCTGGAAGCATGCATTGAGGAAGTTACCGCTAGTGGTAGACTAGGTAGTAACCTTAAGCCGCATTCATGGATAAAAGTGGGAGAAATTCTTAAGAAAACTCATAACTTTGAGGTTGACGCTAGACAGATGAGAAACCGATATGATTATCTAAGATCCCGATATGTTGCTTGGTGTAGACTCAAATCCAAAACTGGGAATCATTATGATCCGACAACTAATACATTCAGCTTCATAGAAGAAGAATGGGATCAACTTAAAAAGGTAACTTCTTAATTTATATTCAATCAATTTTAAAAACTCCATCATAAATGAAATTTACTCTATTATGTTGTCCACAGGGTAATAAGATCGTGGACACATTGAAAACCACACCTTTGAGCTATCCTGAACTTTGCACCCAACTTTATGATGGAACTGTTGCCACTGGAGTTAGTGGATGGGGACCTAGCTCTAAGAAGAACAGGACTATTGATCTAAATGATGACATAGAGATTCCAATATCCAAAGAAAGTCAGCCAAATACTTCGAATCCAATTGTAGAAGAAAATCCAAAGAAAAAAGCTAAAAGATCACAAAAACTTACAAAAACTATAAAGTTTGAAGATCAGATGACCCATGCACTAAAATTGATGGTTCAGACCAATAGTGGACCATCACTTAAAGAATGTAAAGAGAAATTGAATAGTCTTGGTTGGGGAGCAACAAATCCCTTGCATCGAAAGGCACTTGGGATTTTTTGTGAGAGTGCAAAGTATAGAGAACAATGGATGCTCCTTGATGCAGATGAGAATGAGCATTGGGTTAAGATGGTGTCAACTAAATTAGGATTTGATATTTAGTTTTTCATCTATATTTATTTATTTCCTACTTTTTTTCTGTTTCGTATTTGATTTGGCTTAGGATTTGGTATTTCTTTAACTTTGTTGAAGTTTGAAATTGGTTTGGTTTCAAATTTCGTACTTTTAAATTGTAATTTATATTTAATGGTTTTAGCAAATGCTTATTTAGTTGTAATGATCTTTTATTAGTTTCTTTCTATGTATTTATAATTTAAAAGTACTTTACAGGGTGATAATGGAAATTCAGGATCAGTTATTATGCTTGATGATTATGTATTGCTATCTGAGAAAACTTCGTCCAAGAACTGTGCCAAGAATAAGAGATAATAATTCAGCATTGTCCGGATTTGCTTATACATTAGAGTTGTTGGAAGGTTCTAATACTCAATGTCAAGAAATGATGCGTCTTTCTCGTGCTTCATATATTCAAATTTGTAAACACTTTAAACAACGTGGTTGGCTGGAAGATAGTCGATATTCAACAATTGAAGAAAAAATGGCTATATTTTTACATGTTATAAGCCATAATGATCGTTTTATAAAGGTCAAATGTAGGTTTCAACATTCTACACAAACAATACACAAATATTTTCATGAGGTCTTGGACGGGATGATGGAGTTTGCAAAAGAAATGATAGTTCCTACACCTTCCAATCAAAATTCAAATATTTCAAGGAAACAAAAGGAGCTGCTAAAAATATTTCCTGTAAGTAATGATATTTTTTTTGGTTTGCATGGTCTAATTTTCTTATTAATTAACATGTCGATATAATATTAACATTCTTTAATATGCTTTCACATGTTTTAATTATTGTGCTACAGGGAGCAATTGGTGCACTTGATGGTACACTTGTTCATGCTGTTAGTCCAGTTGGCCAACAAGCTCGATATAGAGGACGAGGAAGGGGAGAGTGTTACCAAAATGTTTTAGGGATATGTGATTTTGATATGATATTCACATTTGTCTGGGCTGGATGGGAGGGAGTAGCACATCATTCAAGAATATTGACAGAGGTCGCCCTTGATCCTGATTCCGGATTTCAGGTTCCTCCACCAAGTATGCATCTCTTACTATTTTTAAACGATAAAACTTTAATAAGGTAAAGTAAAGAATAATTTTTTCTAAATTTGTATTGCAGATAAATATTATCTTTGTGATGCAGCATATACAAACACCCACGGTTATTTAACCCCGTACCGTAACACAAGATATTGGTTAGCAGATTTTAATCGTCAACGTGCTTTAACTAAGGAGGAAAAATTTAATGATGCCCACACAAAATTAAGAAATGTTATCGAGCGTGCTTATGGTGTGCTAAAAGCAAGATTTCCAATCTTAAAACAGATGGCTCCATATTCATTTTCTACGCAACGAGATATTGTGATTGCTTGTATTGCTGTTCACAATTTTATAAGAAAAAAGAAATTAGAAGATGAATTGTTTGATTGGTGCGATCAAACCAGTGATGGAGAAGAAAATGACGAAGACTTGGAGGGACCAATAAATGAAACACAATGGGGATCTCAAGCCACTCAATACATGAATGATCTTCGGGATCATATTGCTTTGAAATTGTGAAAGCATTTTTAATAATTTTATAATTCTCTATTGATTATGTTTTGTAATAAAATTTATTAATGACATAAACATTCTTTTCTATTATTATTATTATAAAAAATAGCAACTTAAAATAGAAAATTATCATCATCCAGATAATTTAGAAAAAAATTTAACAAACACCATCTTTTGTTCAGATTTTCTTATTACCTATTCGTCCAGATCATCCAGAAATTTTGTCGTTCAGAAAATGTCGTTCAGATTTAACAAATGACCCCTTATTAGGACGGGTTCTGTTCTACCTAACGGCCCGACAACACAGCTTAATTCCTAAGCTTACTCTTTAAATTGGAACGTTTTTACTTACGCTCCGATATTCTAATATACAGCAAATACAATTAATCAACACTTAATCACATAATTAGAATCACATCACATAAAATATACTTTATTGACTTAATTACGTCGAAAAATTCTCAGTCGTCATAATCTACCCTCCTTAAAAGGATTCTGTCCCCAGAATCTAGTCTAAGCAAATAGATGGGGATACTTTTCTTTCATTTCGCTTTCTAATTCCCAAGTCGATTCTTCGACTAGAAGATTTCTCCACAATACTCTAACTAAAGGTACAACTTTATTCCTGAGTGTCCTCTCTTTTCGGTCCAAAATTCGAACTGGTTGTTCCACATAAGACAAATCTGGTTGAATTTCCACTGGTTCCAATTCAATCACATGACTCGCATCCGCATTATACTTCTTTAGAAGAGATACATGAAATACATTATGTAGATGTTGCATTTGCGGAGGTAGCGCCAATTCATATGCCACCTTCCCAACTCGTCGCAATACTTCAAATGGTCCAATATACCTAGGACTTAACTTTCCTTTCTTTCTGAATCGGGTTACACCTTTCCAAGGAGACGTCTTTAATAAGAATTTGTCTCTAGATTCGAATTTCACATCTTTTTGTTCTTGATTTGCGTACTTTGCTTATCGATCTTGAGCTGCAATTAATCTCTTTCGAATCATTTCTACCTTTTCCTTTGTTTGTTGAACTAGCTCTGGGCCAATTAATTTGCGCTCACCAACTTTGTCCTTATATGTAGGGGATCTACATTTTCTTCCATACAACGCTTCATAAGGAGGCATGCCAATACTCGCGGATAACTGTTGTTGTAGGAAAATTCAATCAACGGCAAATGATCGTCCCAATTTCCTTTGAAATCTATTGCACAGGTTCGCAACATATCTTCAATTGTCTGAATTGTCCTTTCACTTTGTCCGTCTGTCTGCGGATGATATGCCGTACTCATTTTCAACTTAGTTCCCAAGTGATCATGGAATTGTCTCCAAAATCTCGAGTTGAACCTCGGATCTCTATCAGACACGATAGATATAGGAACTCCATGATGCATCACAATCTCATCCAAATACAATTTGACCAACTTTTCCAACGAACACCTTTCATTTATCGGCAAGAAATGTGCTGACTTTGTCAACTGATCGATTACCACCCAAATTGCATCATGATTTGACTTGGTTTTAGGTAATCCTACCACGAAATCCATAGCTACATGTTCCCATTTCCATTCGGGTATATCCAGTGGCTGAAGCAATCCGCTCGGCCTTTGATGTTCCGCTTTGACTCTTTGGCATGTGTAACATTTACTTATCCATTCTACAATTTCCTTCTTCATGTTTGGCCACCAATAACTTTCTTTTAAATCCTGGTACATTTTCGTACTTCCAGGGTGAATTGAAAATCTCGAGTTATGCGCTTCTTGCAAAATCTCATGTTTTAGTTCCACGACATTAGGTATCCAAATACGCGAGTTAACACGCTATATTCCTTTTCCATCTTTCTGAACTTTAATTTCTTCTCCCGTCAACTTATCCTTTCCGCGATTCATCACTTGCTCTTGACAGCATCGAATCTTTTCCAAAATTTCGGGTTGAAATGATATTGCATATATAGTTTCACCTCCAAATTCTGGAATCTGCACCTCTATTTCCATCTTTTCAAAATCCTTGATCAATTCTTCCGATGACGTTAACATATTCAACCTTTCCTTGCGACTTAGAGCGTCTGCTACCATATTTGCCTTTCCAAGATGATAGTTTATCGCACAATCATAATCTTTTATCAATTCCAACCACCTTCTTTGTCTCATATTCAAATTATTCTGAGTAAAGATATACTTTAAACTCTTATGATCTGTGTAAATCTCGCACTTTTTCCCGTACAAATAATGCCTCCAAATCTTAAGGGCAAACACAATTCCTGCCAATTCCAAATCATGCGTTGGATATTTTTGCTCGTGCGGCTTGAGTTGCCTTGACGCATATGCTATTACCTTTCCGTGTTACATTAACACACATCCAAGTCCTTTATACGAAGCATCACTGAATATCACAAATTCCCCTTTTTCATCTGGTAATACCAATACTGGAGTGGTTACCAACCTCTTTTTTAACTGCTGAAAACTTTCCTTGCACTTTTCTGTCCAGACAAACTTCTCGTTCTTTCTTGTCAACTTCGTTAATGGGACAGCAATTTTAGAAAAATCTTGCACAAACCTCCTGTAATATCCGGCTAATCCCAGAAAACTTCTGACTTCCGTAGGAGTCTTGGGTCTTTCCCAATTCATTACAGCTTCTATCTTGGCTGGGTCCACTTTGATTTCTTCTTTATTAACTACATGACCAAGAAATTGTACTTCCTTTAGCCAAAATTCACACTTTGAAAACTTAGCGTACAGCTTCTCTTTCCTCAGAATTTCCAAGGAAATCCTCAAATGCTCCTTATGATCTTCTTCCGTCTTGGAGTAAATCAGTATATCGTCGATAAACACAATAACGAACTTATCCAAATATTGCTTGAACACTCTGTTCATAAGATCCATAAATGCGGCTAGCGTATTCGTCAAGCCAAATGTCATTACCATAAACTCGTAGTGTCCATATCTCGTTCGAAATGCTGTCTTGGGTATATCTTCCGCTTTGATCTTTAACTGATGATACCCAGATCTTAAATCAATCTTGGAGAAACACAAAGCTCCTTTTAACAGGTCAAACAAGTCATCGATCCGCGGTAGAGGGTACTTATTCTTAATCGTCAATTTATTCAATTCGCGATAATTAATGCACAACCTCATACTTCCATCCTTTTTATTTACAAACAACACCGGTGCGCCCCACGGGGATACACTCGGTCGAATTACTCCTTTGTCCAACAATTCTTGTAACTGAGCTGCCAATTCCTTCATCTCGACTGGCGCCATGCGATAGGGAGCTTTCGACACTGGTTCCATTCCAGGAGCCAAATAAATCGTAAATTCGATCTCTCTGTCTGGAGATAGTCCAGGAAATACATCCGGAAAATCTCTTACTACCGGAATATCCTCGATCTTTACAGATTCTTTCTCCATATCCATGACATGAGCCAAATAAACTTCGCATCCTTGACGTATTAATCTTCTCACCTCAATAGCCGTTAAGAATTTCTTTTCTTGCCTCTTTCCTTTAAATACCACCTCTTCACCATCCTTGGTTCTTAACTTTACCTTTTTACTTTTACATTCTATTTGCGCTTCATGGTTTGACAACCAATCCATCCCTAGTATAACCTCAAATTCTCTTAACTTAAAGGGAATTAAGTCAGCAGAAAAGTGCTGACCTTCTATAGTCACATCACAATCGGGACAAATCTTATTAACAATAACTTTCTCTTGATTTGCTACCTCTATAATCAAACTAGGTTCTAGAGGGTACGCAACATAATTTAACTTATCGAGAATACTTTCAGAGATAAAAGATCTAGTTGCTCCAGAATCCATCAATACTTTTACTTCTACTGAGTTAATAACAAGCATACCTACTACCATGTCCATATATTGCACCGCATCTTTCATCATCATGTTAAAGGTCCTAGCTCTGGGTTGAGCTGGTGGTGCTGGGAGAGATGGCGGTCCAGCAATCCTGAGAACATTAGCCTTCTGAACAGGCTCTTTACAATTCCTGGCCATATGGCCCACTTTACCACACTTGAAACAAGCCAAATCAGGCTTCCTCACTCCACTTGGGCATTCTGAAGAGTAATGTCCCTTCTTGTTACATTTAAAACATGTCACATCCAACTTATTACACCTTCCCGAGTGTCTCTTTCCACAATTCTTGCATTCTTGAATTTGGGGCCTGTTATCCTTCCCCGATTGTCCTGCTTTCTGGAAACGGTTCTTCTGAGCTCCATTACCGGGATTAAATTTCTGAAATTTTTGGTTCTGACCTCCACCATTCTTGCCAAACTTCCCTCTAAACTTTGAACTTCCTTGCTCTTGCTCTGAGCTTTCAAATTTCCTCTTTCTTCCTTCATTTTCTCTCCTTGCAGCTTCCCGCTCACCTTCCACTATCATTACCTTTTGAACAAATGCAGCATAATTCTTGATCTCTAACAATGCTACTTGACTCCAAATCCATGGCTTAAGTCCCTGTTGAAACCTCTTAGCCTTCTTCGCTTCCGTATTCATATACTCAGGTACGAATCTAGACAACTCCGAGAATTTTACTTTATATTCTGCTACTGACATATCCTCTTGTCTAAGGTCCAGAAATTTCATTTCCAATTGATCTTGCATGTAGCTCGGCAAATACTTCTCCAGAAACATCTCAGTGAACTTCTCCCATATTAAGTCCTTACCTTCCAACAACACCTTCGATAACTCCCACCAGAAACTTGTTTCATCTTTAAGGTAATAACTTGCATACTGAGCTTTCTTGTCGTCCTTAACTTCTGCTAACTCAAAGGCTTTTTCCATTTCTCTCAACCACGACTGAGCTTTAATCGGGTCTGGCAAACCTAAGAACTCTGGGGAATGAACAGATTGAAAGTGTTTGAAATTTCCAACTTTAGGGGCCACATGTTATTGCAAGAGCTGAGCAAGTCTGCTCATCATGGTGGTTTTTGGGTTTACTTCTGGGTCTTGTGTGGGAATTTCTTCTTCTTGGTGATCTGGTGAGTTGGCCATTTCTTACAAACTTGATTGAGCAATTATTTAGCAACATGATGGCATGGCATATATAACAACAATTTATGAGATATTTAGGGTGTACAATGGAAAGCAAGACCATGGATTTATTTTAAACAAAGGGTACATAAAGATAAGTTTGGCTATTACAAGTTCTGAAATAAGGTACAATAATATAGTAGGGTTAAACAGAGGAAAAACTGGAAAATATCCCCCTATCTACCCCTAACTTCTAACAAATACTGCTACAATATAGTTCTGAAATACAACAAGATAAATGAAAAAGGGATCCCGGCATCTGACCAAGTATCCCAAAGCCTACCGGCGCTGAAAAATAACAATCTACAGGCTCAACCAACAGTCCCGTCTAATCATCCAGAATCTCTCTCAGCACAACCAACATCCAGCGAATGATCTTATGCAGCCTCCGGGCCTCAGCATCAGCATCACTAGTGGATGGTCCCTCATCCAATCTCTTTCTGGCAACCTGCTCCACCAACTGAATCCTAGCTCTCCACTCCTCCATCACTACTGAAGTTCTCTGCCTAGAGTCTCGAATCAGCCTATCCACCAAAGCTCCCAACTCATGAATGCGGGAGTACACAAAGTCTCGATCCTGGGCTAACTTGCCACCAACACTGAAAAGTACAGTCTTAGGCATCTCAAATTCTGGCTCAGGGGCAGGGGTCACTGAATCTGGCCTCAAGGGTGAAATCTGCATAGGGATCTCACTACTCTTAGAAGGGTCCTCCTCTGGATCTGAACTAACATACACAGGCTCCTCTGGCGAGGGTGGAATGGGGTCCACTGGGGTACCGGTCAAACTAATCTCTGAGTCTGAGTCACTACCACTACTAGGATCCTGAGAGAAAACACAAAACAGCAACCAAGAAACAATGTTAGGGTTAAATAAAGCTTCCAGCTAACTCACACCCTAACTCTAGTTTCCACTGTAACTGATACACACTTTCCTTAGACTATACCTAATAGTTTAACTCAACTCTATATGAGTCGAACTCTCTCGCGATATAGATATATACCCAAAATACCCTTTTTATTCCTAACTTGTCTCAGGAACTAGATCATGTAGCTCTGATACCAACTTGTGACGCCCTCAATCTCGTGGTTAGGAAATGAGGACTCACACACCTTTAATCTAATAATTAAATAAGCATAAACCCCGATTAACTACTAACAGGATCAGCAGGATAAAGTATGAGACAAGATTACAACTACCAATCATAAAGTATAACTTACAACCCTAAAATATTATTAGATAAACAATATCGATTGCGGCTGGGAACCGACAGATAACCCATTGTATCTTTAAAGATTTCCTTCTAGGCGCGTGCTCACTCAAAAATACCACTACCTGCTCTGGCAACCGGAAGCCCTCAACACGATAGGGGCCACCAGGTACGCTCTTACGAGCAGTGCGCCTAAGCCTGGCCATCTTCTTGCTTAACTGCCATGGTTAGATTAAAACAAAACATGTGAGTATAAAACTCAGCAAGTAACTATAAAGCAGTTCTACGATATCAATTCACAATATACTTTACCAAACTCAGGGCATTCTACTTTATTTGTTCTAGGTGGTAGATTTCCAGCTTTAGGGTCAAGGATAGGTTATGAAGGATAATGTGGGGCTTTCAAGGAATAAGGATCAATATAGAATGAAAGCCGACATTCATCATAAATCATTAAAGGATCAGAATAGATCTTTCAGAAAGAGGAAAGCAATAGTATTTCACTTATATGGACTCAAATTTTATGATCAACAGATTAAAATCAGGGTTCTCGGGCTTTAAGCTTCACATCAACACAATCAACTCTTTTCAAAACAATATAAACCATTTTCATTTTCAAGAATCAATTTACTGAACAAAAAGTTTCATTTCCCTTTTAAATAATCAATTAGAACCCTTGATTGGATCACTTTTATCTTTCCATTTCATAATAATACGGGTGATCAGCCTGTACCGACCTCCATCCGGTCTTTAAGGTACCAATCGGCATAATTTCAGCCTTAAGTTGGACTAGCCCCGCTAGCCTCTTACCATGACTGGACTAGTCCCACTAGCCTCTTACGTCCCAATCCAATCCATCAGGAATTCGTTTGAAAAACCTTGAGTTGGAAAAACAAATAGGTTTTCTAAAATCCATTTTATCATTACCAAGAATATGAAATCATTCAGACTCTTTCGAGTCAAAACTCATTCTTAAGTCAAATTTCAAGAAAAACAAAGTTCAGGGAGTGATTCAAAGATAAGCAAGGAACAATTCTTAAGGATTCTGAATCAAGGATAACAAGGTACTTAGGTTAGAGGGATCAACATCTGTTTAGGGATCAATATGGTGATCAGGAAATAAAGTATCATTAAACAGGGTTCGCAAGGATAATTATAGGGTTCAATACAATTCATGGCTTAATAAATAACTTGAACAGAAAGGACATGTTATCAAAGGGTTGAATCAGTAAGCTTATCAATAACAGTTTATCAAGATCGAACACATGGTATCTCAAGTCATTAACAGGGGTTCATTAAGTAACAATTCCATACTCTACATGGTATGAACAATAACCTCTCTATAACCATTTTCACAAGTAATGAGAGTTACTTGCCTGAATTTGCTAGCCTGAAGGTTGAACTACTGCCACCTAGTATACCCATTCCTTTCCTAGCCTGAATGCCCTCACGCTCCGAATCTACAATAAAAACCAAAACCTTAATCAGTTTCTCAACTCTCATTCCCGGAACGATCACTCAATTATGATAGCTCGATTATATTCTTGACTCAAATATACGAGTATAGCTTATACACATAAGCACGTAGCACATAACACATTCCTTTCTTGTAACCTTTATATCTTAACATTCGACACGTACTTGCTTAACCTTAACTATTACTCAAATCACACTAATATAACTCTTACGAGTACATGATTTATTCACAACTAAATCTTTTGTGACCATAACTGTCACTTAGAGTTCTTTAATAACAAACGATTTAATTCCCTTTTTCTTTTATTCCTTAATTCGAATCATAACAGCAACCAATCACACAAATGAATCACATATCTCCTAGGATTTCACATGCAATCACTTAACAAGGTATTGGAACCAAATCAGTCGTTTTTCTACTTATATATCATTCGGCCATACACATAAAGCACAACCATGTATACTCAATTTCAAACTCATATAATCAAACACAAATAATGCAAATTGCAAGAGTCATTTACGCAATTAAACTTCATCCTTTTTAATCAAAAATCCGAATCATAATCACATTAAGAATTGAAAATCAAATTCGAACATAAACACCACCCAATCATTGTCATGCAATCAAGTTCTCACTAGCCACTAAGATAATTAGAAAAAATCAACTTAATTCTCTTTTTAAGCATAAGACCCATTCGGGTTTTTCAATAAATCACACATGCAAGGATCAATTTTTGACATGCAAAGTTGTATATCTCATTTCCCACTTGTTTTAAACCTTAACTTAGTCATTCAATTCATTTTCATCAAGATTTTTGAATCACAAAACAAAACATCAATAATGATTTAGGCTTTAATCAAATTATTCATTCGACAAGCATGCATTCATTTAATCATCAAGCAAATCTCTTCTAGACCCATTTTCTATTCGGCAAAATTAAGATTCACAACTCAAGGACTAAACATGGACATGCATAACTTGTTCTATCATGCAATCGCATTTTTCACTAATTAGGCTTAGCTTTTACTAAGATCAAGTCATCAAATCTCATTTCCTTTCTAATTACACAAAGCCAAATTATAACCCAACATGCAAACCTTAATTTTTGATTTTCTAAGCAACAAATCATTTGCAGACATCCAGTTTCTTTTTAAAACAATCAATGCAATCCATTTATCAATCACATACTTGAGTTTCTAAAAATATAAAACCATTTTTCAAACCTTCAAGAAACCAAAACATGCAAGACTTAAAAATCAAATTAACATATCATAAAAACTCCACCGGCTCTCCTTGGATCATAGCCGGTTGTGGTCGAACATAAGAGAGCCCGAAACGGATCTCCTCTTGAGTTTTAAACCACTTAATCCTCTTGAATTCACTCTTATAGTTTTGTATCAAGAAATCAATTTCCTTGAACACTACCATAAAGATGGTCACCAAAACACTTACACAAATACTCACATGCAAATGGAAATTGAGATGTATACCAAAAATAGAGACTAAAGAGAGAAATATCTTTGAGTTTGAGTGAGGTTTGAGTGTTGCATGCAAGAGAGAGAAGAGATAGAGAGAGCCGAGAGAGAGAGAGAGAGAGAGAGAGAGAGAGAGAGAGAGAGAGAGAGAGAGAGAGAGAGAGAGAGAGAGAGAGAGAGAGAGAGAGAGAGAGAGAGAGAGAGAGTAGCCGAGAGGAAGAGAGTGAAAAAGAAAAGAGAAGGGGAGAGTGGAGTGCACAGGAAAGAAAACAAAAAGGGGGGAGATGGTTTATAAACTATCAAAGGCAAGGGCATTTTAGTAATCTACTAAATCCATTTTATGCCTAATTGATTCTTTTCTTTTTACTCAAATGTAACAAAAATCAATTATAAGACATATCTCTCTCGGAAAGTCGAAAATTATTGCAAGTGACAATTTAATACGTAGATCTCGAAATTAGCTTTCCAACCATTACTCATAATAGATTTTTGAGTGGACGGTTGATTTTATATGATTTTCGCAAGTTCGTGCTAATAATAACATATATCCACATAAAAATCAATTTAAAATGCAATGTCTACCAAATAAATTCATCCATTACTTTTAGAAAGTCCCTAGGACTATTATGAAGATAACAAAATAAATCTCATGTTTTTATCTTACTCAAATAATTTTATAAAAATGCGCGAAGGTTAAATAAACCTTCATTTAAATCAAATAATTCCTTTAAATTCATAAGAATGTCACAGAGCACATAGTCATGCACACAGATAAGCAATCACACATATACGATCACATAACAAATCAGGTTTGATCAGAGAATTTGTCCTTCTTTAATCTTTATCCCTTTTTACGCGTATCGGGTCACGTTCAGCCTGACGGCCCGACGCTCAGCGTTTCGATTACGATTCTCATTATCATTATCGACCGACATGTCACTTAGGACGAAGTACTTTATTTAAACATTCATTTCACTCAATCACACATAATTCATATTTTATATTCTTTAAACCCTTATTAGGACGGTTTCCGTTCTACCTGACGGCCCGACAACACAGCTTAATTCCTAAGCTGACTCTTTAAATTGGAACGTTTTTACTTACGCTCCTATATTCTAATATACAGAAAAGACAATTAATCAACATTAAATCACATAATTAGAATCACATCACATAAAACATACTTTATTGACTTAATTACGTCGAAAAATTCTCAGTCATCACACATATAAACTTTTCATTTTTCCGTGTAAGCTTTGTCAATGGAGTCGCAATTCTTAAGAAATTTTGAACAAATCGACGATAATATCCCGCTAATCCCAAGAAACTTCTTACCTCTGTCGGTGTTCTCGGTCTTTCCCAATTTGTAATTGCTTCAATCTTTGCTGGGTCAACTTTCATCCCTTCATTACTGAATATGTGTCCTAAGAACTGAACTTCCTGTAACCAAAACTCACACTTCTAGAATTTAGCATATAACTGTTTCTTCCTCAAAATTTCCAAAGCTTTCCTCAAATGTTCTGCATGATCTTCTTCTATCTTTGAATAAATCAAAATATCATTTATAAACACAATAACAAACTTATCCAAGTATTCCTTGAAACTTCTGGTCATCAGGTCCATGATTGCTGCCGGGGCATTAGTTAATCCAAAAGACATCACTAAAAATTCATAATGTCCATACCTTATCCTAAAAGCTGTCTTTGGTATATCCTCTGGCTTAATCTTTAGTTGGTGATATCCCGATCTCAAATCAATCTTGGAGAAGTACTTGGCTCCTTTCAATTGGTCGAACAAATTATCAATTATGGGTAACAGATACTTGTTCTTGATTGTAAGCTTGTTGAGCTCCCTATAATTGATGCACAGTCTCATGCTTCCATCCTTCTTCTTGACAAATAGTACTGGTGCACACCACGGGGATACACTGGGTCTGATTACTCCTTTCTCTAACAACTCTTGCAATTGCTTTTCTAGTTCCTTCATCTCAACGGGCGCCATTCTGTACGGGGCCTTGGATACTGGTTCCGTTCCAGGTGCTAAGGTGATCACAAACTCAATTTCTCTGTCTGGAAGAAGTCCTGGTAATTCATCGGGAAATACGTCTGGAAATTCATTGACTACTGGAATATTTTCAAGTTTTGCTCGCTCCTGACTTCTATCAATCACATATGCAACAAAATGCTCGCATCCTTGTCGTAGTAACTTTTTAGCTTGGATCATCGTTAAGAACTTCTTTGCTTATTTCTGGCCTTTAAACGTTATTATTCTTTCGTCTGGCGTCTTCACCAATACTTTCTTATTTTGACAATCTATCTGGGCATCGTGCTTAGTTAACCAATCCATTCCTAAGATAACGTCAAACTCTCCTAGCTTAAATGGTATCAAATCCACACAAAACCTATTACCAGAAATCTCAATTTCACAATTTCCACAAACTTGATTAACAGATATATGTTCTTGATTTGCTAATTCCACAGTCATTATTTCATTTAAATACTCAACTGGACAATTTAACTTACTAACAAAATCTTGAGCAATAAATGATCGAGTGGCTCCCGAATTTATTAACACTTTAGCACATAAAGAATTCACATTAAGCGTACCTACCACGACATCAGTATCCTGGATAACGTCCTTCACAGACATATCAAAAACTCTAGCCCTTGGAGTCTCATTCACTGCTGGAGTAGATCCCATAATTCTCAATGCATTGCTGACTGGGGTTGCTGTCTTGCAATCCCTGGCTATATGTCTTGGCTTCCCACATTTAAAGCATGTAAATCCAATAGCTAGAACCTTAACTGTTGGATTCCGGGTAGACTGATCCTTGTTCACTGGCTCTCTCGCTGGCTGATTGCGGCACTCCCTCGAATATTGCCCTTTCTGATTACACTTGAAACAAACCACGTTCAACTTATTACAAACTCCTCCGTGCTTCTTCCCACATACCTGACAATCTGGAAAAGTTAGTGTAACGCCCCCAAATCCGGGGTCAGAGGATTTGGTCGTCACTATAAAACCTCAATCCAAATTAACCTGTTAAATTAATAAATACATGTCAGCGGAAGATATTTATCATTTATGACCCAAACTAATCCAAGATCTTTTAAGGTTACAGTGCTAGAAATAAGAAATCCAATTTCCACAAATAAATTTTCCCTTTCTTTAAACTCTTTTCAACAATTCTCAATCTCAACATTTAACCCGCTAGTATAACTTCGAAAAGAAGTATACTAGGCCCAACTATAAAATACACAACTATAATATAATATAATATAAACAACTTTACACAATAAAACTTATACTAGTCCGCAAACCCTGAACCAACCACCTTTCAAAAGCTTCTTCTTTGCTTCCTCGAATTACGCGGCTAAACAGCGCAAGCTAATCCTCACTGGAGGTTAGATTTGAAAACAGGCAAGTATGAGCGAAAGAAATGCTCAGTAAGATCATTATAATATATATGGTCATTTTGATATAAAACTGACATCTGCAATATCGCAGATCATTTTAAAATCATAATTGCTGAAACAGAAAATTTATTAAAGAATCGGATAATTGTTTCTCACTGTACTCAAAACTATTTTTGATATTATTAAGCGAAATGCTTCAGCAATACTTTGAATCTTGACGAGAACAAAGCTCGTAAATCGCTGTTGACGGAAATATCGTAAACAGCATCAACATGAAACAATGATTATGGAATGAATGATAAACTTTATTCAAAACTGAACTCTTGATATTAATACTCATTTTGTTGTCATATCAAATTAGATATTAATACAAATTATATAAATAAACTGATTAATTATCAAAATAAATAATTAATTTAAATAAATAATAAATAAATAAAATTTTGGATTTTGAAAAATAATAAAAAAATAATAATAATTTTTGGAATTTAAAATAATTCAGTTAATTAATTAAAATAATCAACTAAATTAATTTTTAAATTTAAAATAGATTTTTGGAATAAAAATGAAAATTTAAAATAATTTTTAAAAAGAAAAAGGCAGAAACAGATTTTACAAACAGGGTCATCCCCTTCCCTGAATCAAACGACAGTGGGTGGGGCTTCGCTGGATTCCGCAAAGAAGGCGACCGGAGCCTCGCCGGTTTCTGGAATTTCCAGATTATGGCCAAGTCCCGACGTCTTTCCGGAAGCCCCTATAGCCCTCATTCCGACTTCGTTTTAACTGATTTTCAACTCTAAACCGTTCCTTCGATCTCGAATAACTCGAAACTACCTCCAGAATTCACCAACGCCAATCCGAACACAATTTCGGCCGAAAACCGATGGTGCAAATCGAAAAAATGAATTGGAGCAATTCCTAACCAAATTGACTGTTCTATACATCAATTTAAAGCTATAATCACGTATAATCTATTCATAACCTCATAAACATCAGATAATCAAGAACAATCTCAGAAATTCGAATTAAAAATCTGACAAAACTAAAATTTCGGTTTCAATCAAAACGGGATGAAAATTATACGAACTATATATGAAAATGATCCTTGTGATATCAGGAACCATAATCAATCAACAAAATCATCAAATAATCCTTCAAACTCAAAAACGAATTTAAATAAAATTTTTGAAAAAAATCGAAATCAATAAACACTTCACCTCTGTTATTGATTGCTATACCGAAAGAACGGGCTCTTCAAGAGCTTCAAATCGGTTATTCAAGCTTCAAGAACAGATCAGAATCGCTTTCAAAATCATTGGATTTGTGTTCTTGAAGATGTTAGATATATTTGAGATGTCATGTCTAATATGTTTTATGTTTAGTTTTCAGATCTTAACAAACAGGAAGTATCAGTACTTACTGGAATCAGTACTTACTGGAAGTCAGAACTTAAGGATATCAGAACTTAGATTATCGGAAGATAAATATCAGAAGATGGATATCAAAACTTAAGTACGGGAGGACTAACAGTTAAAGAAGGAAGCTGATTTACAGGAAAGAAGATCGAGACTAATACAAAAGAAGATATGCATGGAAAGAGTTAGAGGACTGAAAGAATTGTATAAGATATCTGATTGATATATTTTAGGAGACGGAATTATATTCCATATCAATAAGAAGTTATCTTGTAACTGTGTACTATATAAACATAAACATAGGTTTACACTATATGTGTTATCATTATCGAGAAGATCATACATTGTAACCTAGAAGCTCTCGTGATATTTGTTCATCACTGAGAGAGAACAGTTCCATTGTAACAGAGTTTATTATATCGAATATATCTATTTACTGTTACTTGTGTTCAAAATCGATTTGATTGTATTTTACATTGTATTCAACCCCCTTCTACAGTGTTGTGTGACCTAACAATTGGTATCAGAGCCTATCCGTTAACACACATATAGTAAAGATCCAAACAATCATGTCTGAAGAAGCAGAAAATCCAACCAAGCCCATCAAAACTGAAGAAACTAAAAACACTCAAATCCAAAGTCGATATGAGACTATTAGGGTTCCAATACTGAGACCTTCTGAGTATCCCATATGGAAAGTGAAGATGGCTATGTTTCTGGAAGCTACTGATCCAGAATACCTTGACAGAATTAATGAAGGACCGCATAAACCAACCAAGCTCTCTGTTGTAGTTGCAGATCAGCCAACAAAGACCATACCAAAGGAGAAAAGTGAGTATACAGCTGAAGATATCTCATCCATCGCCAAGGATGCAAAGGTAAGGCATTTGCTGCATAGTGCCATTGATAATGTCAGGTCAAACAGGGTGATTCATTGCAAGACTGCAAAGGAGATATGGGATGCTTTGGAGACAAGATGCCAGGGAACTGATACAATCAAGAAGAATAGGAGGACTATACTCACTCAAGAGTATGAGCACTTTGACTCAAAAGCTGATGAGTCATTAACTGACTTATATGACAGGTTTGTCAAACTCTTGAATGATCTGTCACTGGTGGACAAGGAATATGAACTTGAAGATTCAAATCTAAAATTCCTTTTAGCTCTTCCTGAAAGTTGGGATTTGAAGGCTACTACTATAGGAGACAACTATGCTCTTGATGAAACTACTCTTGATGAAATTTATGGTATGCTCAAGACTTATGAACTTGAGATGGATCAAAGAAGCAAGAGATATGGGAGAAATTCAAGGACAGTTTCTCTTAAGGATGAGAAGGAATCCCCCAAAGTGGTTGTCTCAAAGAAAGGCAAAGGAAAAGCTCTCATCACAAAGTCTGATTCAGAATCATCAAGTTCTGATGATGATGATTCAGAAACTGAAAGTTTACCTGAAATAGATGTTGATGAAGAGATGATGAAATTGTGTGCTCTTATGGTAAAGGGTATCACAAAGATAGCCTACAGGAAATTCAGAAGGGGAAAGAAGTTTTTCAAGAAAGGTGGAAGTACTGATAAGAAAGGGTTCAGAAAGTATGAAGGCAAAAGTGCAAAGTCTAACAGAGGAGACAACTCAAATGTCAAATGCTACAATTGTGGTGAAAGAGGCCACATATCTCCTGACTGCAAGAAAGGAAAGAGTGACAAAGGCAAGGCACTTGTCACAAAGAAGAAAAGATGGACAGACTCTTCAGATTCTGAAGATGATGTGAATTATGCTTTAATGGCAAATGTTGATGGCATCCCTGAAACTGCTGAATTAAAGGTACCTCAAACAACTTATGCCTTTCATATTGATGATATTACTGAGTTGATATTATATCTTAAAACCATGTTTATTAGCTACAGAGATCAAACTTTAACATGTGAAAGATTAACTTCTGAAAATCTTGCTTTTAAGAAAAGGAATGATTATTTAGAAAAAGAGTTAGTTATGTTCCATCAAACTCAAAAAGAAAGAGATGATGCTTTTTATGTTAGAGATGAATTGCTAAAATTGAATAAATCTCTAAAAACCGAGTTAGAAAAAGAAAAAGAGATTATCAGAACTTGGACTAACTCTGGAAGAACAACTCAGAATTTATTAATGGAAACTGGAAAGAGGGCTTAGGTTATGGAGATGATAAAATTGAAAAAGGAACTGAACAAATTGAGCCAATTGTTGTTAAACAAAATGTTAAGCCAAAGGTAAATCCTGTTAAGTTTGTAGCTAAAACTGTAAAGTCTGATTCTGAAAAGATGAAAGAGTCTGTGACAGAAGTTAAGGAAAAGTCAACTTCTGACAAATTAGAACAGGATAAACCAGCTGAAGTCAACATAGGCTTAATGACAAAGAAGCAGCTTAAGCCTAAGCTGAAAGAAATAAGAAATGTCAATAAGGTTAAGGCATCTAGGAAAAATAGGAATGGAAAGGAAGGTGTGAATAAAAGCAATAATTATATGCATGTTCCTAATGCTTCTAGAAAGAAATGTTATAACTGTGGAAACTCTAACCATCTTGCTTCTTTTTGCAGGAAGAATAAGAAAATAAACTATTTACCTTCTAAGTCAGGAGTTAAGAGTCAGTCTGTTAGGTTTAAGCTACAAAATCCTTGTTTTCATTGTGGAAGTTTATGTCATTCCATTTATACTTGTAAGGAATATCATAGTTTGTACTATGATTATTATCAGATAAAACCTTCTTTGAAAAAAGTTGCTTTAATTCCTTCTAGTGTAAAGTCTGATGCAAAGTCTTATATAAGTTCTGATAAACAGCATGTTAGCATAAACTCTGATATTAAATCTGCTGCAAATGCTAACAAACTTAAAAAGGCCAAAGGATCCAAGCAAGTATGGGTCCTTAAAACTAACCATTAGTGGTATTTGTGATTGCAGGGCAACAGGAAAAACATCCTAGTACTAGATAGTGGATGTTCAGGACATATGACTGGAAATAAAGCCTTGCTCTCAGACTTTGTAGAGAAAGCTGGCCCATGAGTTTCTTATGGAGATGGCAACATGGGAAAAACTCTGGGATATGGCAGTATTAATCTTGGGAATGTCATCATTGAAATAGTAGCTCTGGTCTCAGGACTTAAACACAATCTGCTGAGTGTGAGTCAAATCTGTGACAGAGGTTATCATGTGGATTTCTTTGAAGAACACTGTGAAGTTGTAAGCAATTCTACAGGCAAAGTGGTTCTGAAAGGTTACAGGCATGGTAACATTTATGAAGCCAGACTTTCAACAAGTTCTGATGGTTCTGCAATCTGTCTGATGAGTAGAGCATCAATTGAAGAAAGCTGGAATTGGCACAAAAGACTCTCTCATTTAAACTTCAACAACATAAATGAGCTTATAAAGAAAGATCTTGTGAGAGGACTACCAAAATCAGTATTTGCTCCTGATGGCCTTTGTGGTTCATGTCAAAAGGCAAAACAAAGAAAATCTTCTTTCAAGAGCAAAACCGAGTCATCAATTCTTGAGCCTTATCACCTACTGCATGTTGATCTATTTGGTCCAGTAAATGTCATGTCTATTTCAAAGAAGAAATATGCTATGGTTATAGTGGATGAGTTCACAAGTTACACTTCGGTGTACTTCTTGCACAAGAAGAATGAAACTGCATTTACTCTAACTGATCATGTCAGGAAGCTGGATAAGTTGGTCAAAGATTCTGTTAAAATTATAAGAAGTGATAATGGCACTGAGTTCATGAATTCAATCATGGAAGAGTTCTGCAAAGAGCATGGAATCAAACATGAATTTTCTGCACCTCGGTAAAATGGAGTTGTAGAAAGAAAAAACAGAACTCTCATTGAAGCTGCACGAACTATGCTTGATGAAGAAAAGCTGCCAACCTACTTTTGGGCTGAAGCTGTGCAGACTGCTTGTTTTACACAGAATGCAACACTTATAAACAAGCAAGGAAAAACACCATATGAGATGGTGAAGAAAAAGAAGCCAAATCTGAAATACTTTCATGTATTTGGTTGCAAGTGTTTTGTTCTTAAGACTCATCCTGAACAGCTGTCAAAATTTGATTTAAAAGTTGATGAAGGAATTTTTGTTGGATATCCACTTTCCACAAAAGCCTTCAGAGTCTACAATTTAAGAACAAGGGTTGTCATGGAATCTATCAATGTATCTTTTGATGATAAGAAGATTACTGGACTTGAAGATTTTAATGATCACGATCAGCTGAGATTTGTAAATGAAGACTTAAATTCTGATTTTGTAAATTATGATGAATTATACTCTGATCCTGTAAGTATTGATGTCATTGAATCTGTGGTAACAACTCCAAAGGAAAATGCACATGTTCAGGGGGGCAAGCTGGAAATCCTATCACATCTCAAGACTCTCAAGAAGCATCAGAACCTGTCACTAGCTCTTCAAGTTCTGATTCATCTAGCTCTGATACGTTAAATTCTGATAATTGTGGAAGCTCTGATACTTCAAATCCTGAAGGATCCAAGTCAAATTCTGAAGTCTTAGAGAGCATAACTACAGGGGGAGCATCAGAAAATGCTGATGGAGACAACATGGATCATGGGGGAGGATCCAGTTCTAGAAGTCAACTTCAATCTGCAAGGAAGTGGACCAAATCACATACACCTGAATTAATTATTGGAGATCCTGAAGTAGGTGTCAGAACTATAACTGCAACATCAAATGAATGTCTCTATCATTCTTTTCTATCTCAGACTGAACCAAAGAAAGTGGAAGAAACTCTTCAAGATGCTGATTGGGTGCAAACAATGCAGGAAGAGTTAAATGAATTTGAAAGAAATAAAGTCTGGACCCTAGTGCCAAGACCAAAGAACAGATCAGTTGTTGGCACAAAATGGGTGTTCAGAAATAAAACTGACAGTGATGGCATAATTACAAGGAATAAAGCAAGGCTGGTTGCTAAAGGCTACTCTCAACAGGAGGGTATTGATTATGATGAAACATTTGCACCAGTTGCTAGATTAGAAGCCATAAGGATCTTTTTGGCTTATGCTGCTCACAAAAAGTTTAAAGTCTTTCAAATGGATGTGAAAAGTGCTTTTCTTAATGGAGAATTGGAAGAAGAGGTCTATGTTGAACAACCTCCAGGCTTTGTAGATTCAAAATTTCCAAATCATGTCTACAGGCTTGACAAAGCACTTTATGGCCTTAAGCAAGCTCCTAGAGCATGGTATGAGATTTTAGCTCAATTCCTTCTGGAAAGTGGATTTCACAGAGGTACAATTGATAAAACATTGTTCTACCTCAACCATGGAAATGACTTACTTTTGGTACAGATATATGTTGATGATATCATATTTGGTTCTACAAATGCCAAACTCTATGAGAGGTTTGCAAAGCTAATGCAGTCAAGATATCAAATGAGTATTATGGGAGAACTTAGTTATTTTCTGGGCCTTCAAATCAAGCAAAATGAAGAAGGTACTTTTATCTGTCAATCCAAGTACAACAGAAATTTACTGAAGAAATTTGGAATGCAAGATTGTTCAACTGCATCCACTCTCATGGCCACTGCAACCAAGTTAGATAAAGATACTGGCTCACCAGTAGATATTACTAACTACAGAGGTATGATTAGTTCTTTACTCTATTTAACTGCAAGTAGACTTGATATCATGTATGCTACCTGTCTTTGTGCAAGATTTCAGGCTGATCCAAGAGAACCTCACTTAATAGCTGTGAAAAAAAATTCAAGTACCTTAAGGGTACAGCTGATCTAGGATTGTGGTATCCTAGAGAATTAGATTTTAAGCTAATAGGTTACTCAAATGCAGATTTTGCAGGGAAAAACACTAGTGGAAGCTGCCAATTTCTTGGAGGCAGACTGGTTTCTTGGTTTAGCAAGAAATAGAAGTTAATTTCCATATCAACTGCAGAAGCAGAATATATTGCTGCAGGAAGCTATTGTGCACAAATTCTTTGGATGAAGAATCAATTACTGGATTATGGGTTAGAATTTTCCAAAATCCCTATTTACTGTGATAATCAAAGTGTTATTGCTATGACAGGTAATCCAGTTCAGCACTCAATGACAAAGCACCTCAGCATTAGGTACCATTTCATAAGGGAACATGTGATGGAAGGTACAGTGGAATTACATTTTGTTCCAACTGATCAACAACTAGCAGATATCTTCACAAAACCACTATGTGAAGCTACTTTTTCAAGACTGGTAAATGAACTTGGAATGGTTTCAGGTTCTTTCTCTAGATCTGCTTAGTTTTTGTTCTCATGCATCAGACTATATGATCAGTGTTTACAGGTTGTCTTATCTTCATGAAATATGTTCTTTAATTGAAATTCATTAAATACTGATTGTTATCTGATGTGGATCTTTATACTCTAATAGTGTTTTGAATGTTCTGTGACTATTCAATCCAATGAGGATACCTGTGCTAGATGCTGACCTAGTAGTCTTTAACATACTAGAAATCCCATGTTTGAATTAGTTGTTTATGTGGAACTCATTAACACAAGCAAATTTTGATTTTGAGCTTAGTCAAGTTTACTTTGTGTATCTTATTACTAAGTCACAAACTAGATTCTTGCTTCTTATCTGTCAGATTCTGATTTCGGTAAATCTTAAGAATGAACTAAATGCTGATAAGCCTCACTTATCAAAAGAAAAGAAAAGAAAATATAAGTCAGGTACTCCTTTGAGATCTAGAGTAAATTTGTGGAAGGGAAGACCCAAGTGCATTGCTGGTATTAAATAATATGCATTAGAAAAGAAAATAAATTTTCTTGGTGACTTTTCACATTCTCTGATTACTGGAGAAATACTATGACAACAGTATAAATTCTGATAAGCAGTCGTGACTCACTTACACTGAGAAGCCACTGTAAAAAGGAATTTCAAATGATGCATAAAATGAGCACAAACAGTTGAGGTGGACTCTTGCATAAATTTGTTCTATAGTAGACTTCATGATTGATGATAGATTTTAAGCACTTTTCTTAGTTATGCCTTATTTCTAAGATGTACTGAAGTTTATCAGACTTTAATCTTTATCTGATATTCTGCTGAATGCACACATTATCACTCCATATGAATGATGAAAATTATTGTGGTGATTAAGTTGTTTTTGACAAACAGTTAAGTGTCATTTGCATAAATTCTGAGGACAAGTTATGATGGAAGTTGTGATGATTAAACTCTGAAGAAAACAAGTCAGTATTTGTATGAAGAATCACAGAAAAAGATATTCACTTTTTGAGTACAGAAGCCATATTCTGATGACTGTTAAAATCTGATATAAGTTAAGTTCTGATATTAAATCCTGATGGAATCCTTGTTGCTTACGTGGCATTTTTTTTTACTTGACTTATTTGTGATAAAAACTGAAATAGTCATATTTAATCAGAATATTTAGGTGAGATAAAAATAGTCATAATCATCAAGGGTTAGTACTAAACGTGTTTGTCTTGAAAAACTACATGTGCCCAGTAATTGTTAATTATTTCACGTGCCCATTAACTCCTGTTTTAACTTTTTACTGACTGTTATTATTACACATCGTTCTAGGTAGACGAGGAATCATTATTTCTTCTCTTAATCTTTAAACAGTCCCCGCGTCCCTTGGTATCCCATTGGCTATTTAAACCGACTATTCATCTCAACCAAATCATCTTCCATTTTCTCACAAACTCACTCTCTCTTTTAATTCTCATCATTTTTCTTCTTCATAAACAAAAATGGTTCTTTTCAACTTGTTCATGAACTATGAAACTTTCAATATAGAGTTGAGTTGTGATGACTGGCAACAGGAGTGGCATGTCACCGCCATTCATGAAGAGCTCTGAAACTCTGTTCCACAAGAGGTTCACACAGACCTCTTGTTCTTTTCGATGGACTACCATCTCCATCTTGATCGATTGGAAGAAGAAAGGAGAGAGGCTCTCCATGAGCAAGAACGAATCATCCATCTTGCAGTGCTCTTTGTCAGCAGCAGGAGGAACTAGTCGATAGGTTTTCTTAGACTAGGACTAAGGCTGTTGATGTTAACCATCTTAGACTAGGACCATCTTGTAATTTTTGCATGTAATTTATAAATTTCATGAAATGTACTCGTTTGATATATTAATGAAATTTCCTTTGATTGCAAGATTTAGTCTCTGTTTCTCTCATACTATGTGACTGTAAATGTTCTAATTTGTTAATCTTTACTTCATCTATTTGAACTATATCTTTTGATGAATGTTTTGATTAAAATTATGGTCAATAATAAATTGTGATGAAATGAGGAAACAATTGAAGCACGGGTTCATGCATCAGAACCTGTAATAGTTGGAGCTGAGAATGTTACTTCTCAGACAGAAACAATAGCTCAAAGTTCTGCTACTTTAAAAAGAAAGAAATCTGTAAGTTCTATTGCTGTTGATGTAACTCCTTCATTGGCAAGGAGATTGAAGAAAATGAAGGCTAGGAGGTATTTGGCTAAGGCTCCATCAGAAGATACTGAAGAAGCTGAGGAAGGGGATCAGGAATCTCTTATCTCACAAGAACCAATTATCATTGAAGCCCTTCCAGCTCAAGCCAAAGACACTGATACTGATACAGTTGTAACCCCTCTTGTCTCTCCTATTAAAGCTACAGATGATGCTAAAGAACAAGCTACAACTTCTGAAATAGATATTCATAATTTCAATATACCAAATGTTCTTTATTTGGAAGCTCCATCTAAAGAAGCTCAGCAATCTCCAACTCATTTTCCATTTTTAAATGCTGAGATACCATCTACATCAACCAAACTAGCTCTAGAGATAAATTCTGATGTTCAGAATTTAAATGATGCTGTTCCTGAATCTCCAGTTGCTTCACACATTGTTGTGCTGTCAGAACATAATGAGTCTTCCTCAAGTTCTGAAGACAATGTTTCTGTTGAGACTCCAGTTCCCATTCTGGGAAAGGAAGAATTGGTGAAGAAATTTGTTGAACAGGAAGCACCTATTCCTTGGAAGGATACTCACAGAGGTGTGGAGTGGACCAAGAAGTGGAATGATACTGATTTCATTCCAAGCCCTAAAATTCTAACAGAGCATATTGCTAAAGCTGATGAGTTTCTCACAAATGCTGATTTAAAGACACAACTCAAGATCACTGCTCTATCTACCAAACATCTTCAAGGTCTACATTCTTCTACTCATGAAAAGGTTGATACACTAAAGGAACATGTTGATAAGCTAGATCTACAGATCAAGCTTGACAAGAACAGATATATCATACCTACTCTTGCAAAAATTGAATCCAATAAGAAGATTCAAGAGAAGCAACATACCCAAATTGATGAGTTTATGGCTAACCAAGTTTCTCAGAAAGCTCAATTGGATGAAATCCAATCTTCAGTTGAACTTCTTCTTTCTCTCTTTCCTGATGATGCCAAAAAGGGGGAGAAGTTAGTTAAGTCCAAATGTTCACCTACTCAAATACTGAAAAAAAGGATGATAAAGGTGATGACCAGGGAAACTCTGATAAGAGCAGAGGTCAATGACAAGTTCAAGGAAAATCTTCTACACAGAACAAGTCAAGTTCTGATGCTATCAATGCTAAAAGTCTGAAGTCAAGTTCTGATAAACAAAGTATGATGTCAAGTTCTGATATTCTGATTCAGTCAGGATCTAAAGACTCTCAAAAGTTTTTACAAACTTCGAAGCTAAAAGGGAAGCAGACTATTGTTTATTACAAAAATCCTAAAATCCAGAAACTTGATGAGGAGATAGCTAGAAGATTATTTCTGAAACAAAATCCAGGAATGGATTTGGAAACTCTCAAGGAGGAAGAAGCTAGATTTGCAGCTGAGAAGACAAATCTTAAGTCTAAAGCTTCTGATACAAAGAAACCTCTGCGGCCTAAGAAAAAAGGCATTGTGATCAGGGAAAAGTCAAATTCTGAGACTTCAAAGTCCAAGACTAGATCACAAACTGAGATAGATCCTAAGTCAAAATATAACATCCCCAGATCCGGGGTCAGGGATCCGGGTCGTCACGGTCTTTCTTTCCACAATATCACTTCACTTAATTAATAATAAATAACCTTATATTGTGACCCCACACTAACACACACCACAACCCGTTATAGTCTCAGAGATAAAATTGAAATAAGTACAAGTCCTTGAATCCAAAATTAAAAGTTATTACAACCCAAAATGATTACTTGATAAATTTACAGTTAATTGCCATTATCTGCCACAAGTTATAATTATACATAATTGATTCTCAAAAGTAGAATGCCTGATCCACTAATAGATCTACCTCTGCAGCTATAGCAGCTACAACATCAACGGGAAGACGCGGGACGCTTCCCACGCGCTTGCGCTGGGTCTGCTGGAGTCTGGTCATCTTTTCTAACTGTTGTTGTGTGATGAAAAAAAATAAAGCAAGAGTGAGCCTTACAGCTCGCAAGATAATATATAGTGATAACAATAATACAAGTACCTAAATGGATACTTACTAGAATCCTTTATCATGAGTAAGGTAATTACTTACTAGATATAAGTTTTAAAAGAAGATGAAGTTACCAATTACTTCACTATACTTATACCATTTTTAGAAATATACTTGAACTACTACTGTTCAAAGTATAATAAGATTCACGAGGTCATCCCATAGATGAGACCACAAATAAAACTTGAATATATTTGATCTTTGAAATATTTTGAAAAGAAATGAAGTTACGAGATACTTCATTCAATGGATACACCAATAAAACTGTTTGACCCTGTCAATGCTTCGGCAACCACCCATTCGTAGCCTTTCGATCGAAATGCTACGGGTAGTGTTGCAGAATTATCCAACTGGACGATGAACTCATTACGGGAGTTTGTCGCGCCAGGAAGACCACTTACGATGATCAGTCGCAGTAGTACAACCCCACCATTTTCTACATGTAGAGGAGAACCTGTCGGATTTACTTGTCAACCGAACACTGAACTCCTAAGGAATGGACCGTCTTAGCGGAACTTCCAGGCCACTTGGGCCAATATAATAAGGCTGGGCCGGCGCCACTCGACCACTTACGCCACTCCTAGTTCAGATGAAATCCATGACTCTGAAACGTAAAGCTCGTCCCCCCTTTCCCCAAATAGAAACTTGTTGGTACGGCTCCACCAAGAAGTCGTATCTAGTTGGAAAGGAAAACTCACCGATATTTCCCAGGCGATGCCTGTTAATGGATTAACTTGTTCCAAGGATTTTACTTCCCGAGTGTTGGGTAAGTAATCAAAATTCTTTTTATCAAGACAGCAACCTTGTTGCGAATATAAAACACACCACAGAGCCGGATCCCTCAGGTTTTGAGCGAGTATTTAAATTCCCTTTTTAAAAGGAAGATCTTAAATATATAAAAAAATGAGTTTTGGGATCCGCTCTAATTTTTGAAAATCATTTTAAAGACTCGAAAACACTTTAAAGAGTGTTTGGAATAAAGCTGATTTAATAAGGTAAATCAGTCTCAATATAAAAGAAATATCTGAATATTATTATTATTTAAATAATATTCCCATAAAGAATAATTGAGGTAGAAGTTGGAAAACTTATTTGAAAAGAATAGTAAATAATCAAAGATATACTTATACGAAAGTAATATCTTTATTTGAATATCAAAAGTAAGTTTGATTATCGAACATTATTCTTTAATAAAATAAAGAATATTAATAAATAGTAAGCGGAGTCATAATACCTCGAATGAATATTATAAACAATATTCATTAATTAAAATAAAGGAGTCATACATCCTCAAATGAATATCCAATTAATAATCATTAATAATATAAACTGAGTCATAAGCCCTCGAATGAATATTCGAAATAATATTCATTAAATAATATAAAGATAAAGTTATCGAATAAATCTTATTCGATTAATAGTTTTGAAAACTATAACCATATATATAAAAATATATATATATATAATCTACTCGGTATCCTCGACTCCCGGTTTTAGAAAATGTTTTCACCTTTGGGTCCCTATACTAAGGGTATATGCAAATTACCGCTATTCTCTAGCATAGGTATTATCAACTGAATCAACAGATATATGTATCAAGATTACGAAATAGGCATGCATATATACCATATCACATGCTACAATATATCGCAAGAATTTGCTAATAACAAATATGCAGTTATCGCAAGATCATGCATATACACATATACATCACAATAACAATTATACGGGTAGAAAACTTGCCTGAGCGACTGAGGGTGATTAATAGCTTGGGGTGAGTCTGGTAACCTATAAACAACATGTGAGTTGGAATTAAACCAAAGTCACTTGTAAATCTATACTATAACCAAATTAGACTCTAACGCTCGCTTTGCGCTTACTAATTCTCCTAAGTCACTCGAGTACCCTCGGCTCCACCATTTTTAATAATTCCACCATTACGAGTTTTAAGGCGATTCCTTCGCGAGTGTCTTACCAACTGCCTAACACACTTAACATAATTGTTTCATACATTAATTAACCCTTTAAGGTCTTTAACCTATGTTTCAAAGTAAGGCGAGGGGAAATGTTTCGTTCGCGAAATGCCGTTACTTAAAACAGTCGTTTCTCCTAAACCGTACATCGGAATCAAATGAACTACATATCAAAACGAAGCTCGTAACATGAACTATCTAAACATGGCAATGGTAAAAATCTAGCAGGGGGTTCTCGGGTCCTAATGTTATGAAGAAAAGCAGTCTAAAGTAAATCGGACATTACGACGGCTATGTTTACGCGATTTCCCAATTTTATACCATTCCATTTCAATCACCAAACAACCCCAATCCATTCTTACAACCAAAACCCATCCATATCACATTACAACAGCCCCAAATCAACTCATTATAATCAATTTACTTAATCCTAAAACTTGAATTTAAACTATACTACATTCTTTAACCAAATCATAAGATTTCAACAATTCATTCACCACCATTCCAACCCAACTCTAAACCAACAATCATTAAGCTACTCTAATACCATAACAACCAAAATCATCCTAATATACAAAGTAAAGCTAGGGTTTGGAGATGCTATACCTTCCTTGAAGTGGTGTGAGTAGCTAGGAAGCCTTAGGAAGCCTTGAGGAGTCTTAGGGATGCTTGGATCTTAAAGGAAAAACAAGAAAAATCAAGTTAAAAACCTTGAAATCACTATTCATTGTCTTCTTCATTGATTTCTTGGAGAAGATAGAGAATGAATTGGAGGCTTAAACTCATAATATAACCATAACTATGCATAAGGAATACTAGAGAATTATCTTACCAATTTAGGAAGCTTGGATCTTGGATTTTGAAATTTCTTTTCTTTGAAAGTGTAAAAAGCCGAGAGCAAGTTCTTGGTGAAGAGAAATAGAATTTTTTTTGTTTTGATGAAATGATTTGTTTTGGCTTGGTGGATGTGGTTTTGTTTTTGTTTTGGTTAATTACCCTTTTAGCCTTGAACTTTGTGCGGTTCTAATTCAACCACATCTCCTTCCTCCCTATGTCATGCTTATGTCATCATGTGATGTCATCCTCCCCTCTTTGTCCTCTTCTCATTGGTTGGATGACATCATCCACTCTAATCTCTTTGATTAACTTCCTAATTGTTTGCCTAATGACCCCTGATCTGTTATACGGTTCGCTTAACTTTCGTTTTCGTTTATCGTTTGAGGGATCATACCCGGGATCTTATTACTTAGGTTCCCTTAACCTTTATCAATACATTATATTCCTTTTTATGATCCTCTATTAAAATCCTTGAATTTTAAATCCTTTTTATCCTGTTACCTTATACTAAATTCTTTCCGTATCTAGTGGATTTCCGGGAAAAATCAAAGTGTTCGGAATTGGATTCTGACGATCTTTACATACACTTATATACCATCTAGAGTACTAATAAAATCTCAGAATATCCATAACAGAACCCCTACATAGTGTGGCATGAAAAGTTTTCTCATTCAGCAAAAACACTATTCATAAGGGTTACAAAAAGTTCAAAATTTTGGGGGTTCTTACACAAAAGGAAAAGAAAAGGTTGATGAACCTTTAAAGATTGAGAAAAAGATAAGTTCTTCCGTTTCAGTCTATGAAACTACAATGCTTGATGATGATTTGATAGAAGATGAAACTGTTCAAATTCTGAAGAGAAGAAAGATAATTAAAGAATCTAAAACAACCTCTGACACTGCTCAAGTTGTTCAGAATGAAGAACAACAAGTTAGAGATGAAACAGCAAATTCTGATCAAGTTAATTTGGAAAAGATGACAATTGCTGATAAGAAGAAGCTGTTATGGAAGAAAACTACTCCAGTTGAATCAAAATCCAATCTTATGATGAATCAACTCGCAACATTTGGGTTGAGAGCCAAGCAACCTAGAGATAGAACTGGATTAGGTTCTGATGAAGAGAAGATACAAACAGGAGTAGAAGTTACTCTAAGAGATCCTTTCATGTTGACAGATAAACCATATGAACAAATCAAACAAAAGTACCTTGACAAAGTGTTGTCTGCTCAAATTGTGATAGATGCTCATGTTAAGGATAATCTAAAGTAGAAATTGATTTTATTTCTCTATGATGGACAAACTTACAGACTAGCTGATATTGATGTGCTAAAGAAGTCTATCAGAGAACTTCAACATATTCACTATCTTCTGGAAGTAAAATCTGATGTTACAAGAAGATGGTCATAATACATTTTGAAGGCTATAGGAGATCTATTTAGAATCTCTGGTACAAAGACTTCTCAGTATATACCAATGATTACTGAAGGTGATGGAAGAGAAATTCCTATGCTAAAGAATTCTGCTAAGGTGAAAGTTATTCTGAAAGGAAAATGCTTATGTTATAATGAAAACTCTTCACATCCTAGAGTTATCAGACTTGGTGATGGACTTGAAAGAACATCAATTCAAGATCTCAGAAAAGCCATTTATCAAATTGGTGATAGTAAAGATGAAGAACTGATGCAGGTCAAAGCACAGTTAGTTGAAGTTCTGAGGAAAGCTGAAGACAAGCTGGTAAGAGATTTTGTTAAGAATCATTATGGATTCAGATTAATCCAGTGAAGTTGGTAAAGCTACAAGGACTGTAAGTTGTAGTTAATAGTCTTATTAAACTCTTATTGCATTTGAACGTAAATATTTTTGACACCATCAAATCTATTAACTTGTATATTTTACATAATTTACAAGTTGGGGGAGATTGTTAGATATATTTGAGATGTCATGTATAATATGTTTCATGTTTAGTTTTCAGATCTTAACAAATAGGAAATATCAGTACTTACTGGAATCAGTACTTACTGGAAGTCAGAACTTAAGGATAACAGAACTTAGATTATCAGAAGATAAATATCAGAAGATGGATATCAGAACTTAAGTACGGGAGGACTAACAGTTAAGGAAGGAAGCTGATTTACAGGAAAGAAGATCAAGACTAATACAAAATAAGATATGCATGGAAAGAGTTAGAGGACTGAAAGAATTGTATAAGATATCTGATTGATATATTTTAGGAGACAGAATTATATTCCATATCAATTAGAAGTTATCTTGTAACTGTGTACTATATAAACACATACATAGGTTTACACTATATGCGTTATCATTATCGAGAAGATCATACATTGTAACCTAGCAGCTCTCGTGATATTTATTCATCACTGAGAGAGAAGAGTTCCATTGTAACAGAGTTTATTATATCGAATATATCTATTTACTGTTACTTGTGTTTGAAATCGATTTGATTATATTCTACACTGTATTCAACCCCCTTCTACAGTGTTGTGTGACCTAACAGAAGAAATTTTACCCCCACAACTTTGTTCTTGATTTTCTTTCTATTTCCTGAATTTTTGCTAAAAAAATGAATAAAACTATTATGGGCAGCTATTTATATTTTACAGAAAATCAATACTCTAAAATAATTTAAGGGTGTTTTTATTCCCATAATTAAAATAATTAAGTCCCAAAATTATAATTAACAGGAATAATTTTAAAAACGGTAAAATATAAAATCCGTATCAAAATTCCCCAAATATTGCGAATAATTCAAAAATACAGAAATACTGGGTATTTGAAATACGTATAATTTTATAAAAATAAAAACACAGATTTTGTGGGGTTTGACGTCTCGGTGGGGTCTCGGTCCGTTTATTTTTTATAAACAAAAACGATACTTAAATTAACCGAAAAACCCGAACACGTATAAAATATATTCAACACACATAAAACGAGATAAAATAAATAACGCAAATAAACACACGCCTAAATTACGGATCGATTCATATAAATGCAGCTTGCACACGTAATAAGTATCCTATTGAATTATATCATATCCGAAAATAGATTACTTAGCCACTAAGTAACTATAAAACGATATAATTTAATATCAGATTTGGATAATTATCAAAACCTGGCTTCTTATAAAATACTTTATATGAAAATAATGTAATAATATCCTGTCTTTCGAGAATACGGGTTTTATTGATTTATCGAAATGATTATCGTATCAAAAATTATACACCGGGACGCGTACGGGTCAAACCGTAATCCGGATCGATTCATATAAATGCTACGAGTTCTATCCAGCTCAGCACAACCAACACAACCTAATACGCCTTATCATAACTTACTCGTTGGTACTATATCCAATAGTCCAACAGGAACTCGATATGAGCTCAAACGTCCTCACATAGCTATACACACTCCTACACACTCTCGTTTCTAGTTTACTATAACCTCAGCTCTGATACCAACCTACAACGTCCCCAAATCCGGGGTCAGAGGATTTGGTCATCACTATAAAACCTCAATCCAAATTAACCTGTTAAAATAATAAATAAATGCCAGCGAAAGATATTTATCATTTATGACCCCAAACTAATCCAAGATCTTTTAAGGTTACAATGCTAGAAATAAGAAATCCAGTTTTCACAAATAAATTTTCCCTTTCTTTAAACTCTTTTCATTAATTCTCAATCTCAACATTTAACCCGCTAGTATAACTTTAAAAAGAAGTATACTAGGCCCAACTATAAAATACACAACTATAATATAATATAATATAAACAACTTTACACAATAAAACTTACACTAGTCTGCAAACCCAGGACCAACCACCTTCCAAAAGCTTCTTATTTGCTTCCTCGAATTACGTGGCTAAACAGCGCAAGCTAATCCTCACTTGAGGTTAGATTTGAAAATAGGCAAGTATGAGCGAAAGAAATGCTCAGTAAGATCATTATAATATCATAAATGCTCAGAAATTTATTAAAGAATCGGATAATTGTTTCTCACTGTACTCAAAACTATTTTTAATATTTTCGAGCGAAATGCTTCAGCAATACTTTGAATCTTGACGAGAACAAAGCTCGTAAATCGGTGTTTACGGAAATATCGTAAACAACATCAACATGAAACAATGATTATGGAATGAATCATAAACTTTATTCACACCCGAACTCTTGATATTAATACTTATTTTGATGTCATATCAAATTAGATATCAATATGAACTTTGATGCTCACAACATCCCATACTGAAGTCAACACCAATCATCTATACTAATACCACCTTTGATATTTAACAACAAAGTAAGTATCCACCTCAATCAGAAACTGAATCAAAACTGTATTTACCTTTAATCCAAAATAGAAACAGTTGATAAATCATTTCTTATAAGATTATCAAAAGCAATATAATAATTTAGATTGGAATCCTCGAACGATGGTGTGTTGCCGCCGGTGATCAGCCGCGGAGCAACACCGGTATGCCGAAGCATATCCAACTAAACAAATGGGGCACCCAAGGCACATATCGGCCTAATTGTATTATATCCTGTATAATACCTAAATCCCCGCTGGACCGCCGCCACGGCCTCTTACACAACCATCCAATCTTAAAACATTTTATTGAAAGGGGTCATAATACTCGACACTCTTATAAGCTTTTATACACCCATTTACTTGGGCAGAAAAAACCAAAACAACGTTATCTTTCATAAAATCCAAAACATTTATAAATTCGATAGTTGGATAAGTAAAACACTTGACTATTCTGAACATAGAATAGCAGATAAGTACTTGCATAAACATAATCATTTATTTCAACGATATGTAAAACATTTATCTATTCAGAACTGAGAATAGGGAAAGCAATACTTGTATAAGAAGATTTAAAATAAATATCACTTGAACAATAAGTGATGATAGGGATACTTGCCTTTGGGATTTTGTAGTTAGTCACACTCGCAAAGATGCATCTATTCTGACATTATGTCTCAAAACATCACTGTCCTTTACTTCGCTAAATCTCTGATCTGCTGCTCATGCAGTGCTGCAACCCAATATTCCATACTATTCAACTCTGGTCTTCATCCATGCCATCTGGTCTTGATCGTCTTGAAAGACTCGAATCTATAATTAAAAAAAATATAACTTTAATCATTTAAACGATAATTACTCGACGAACTGCGCGTCGAAACCCTATCATCTACCCATACGATAGCCCGCACATACTTATAACAGTCAAACACAAGAATTCTGACCCACGTACACACATAATTCACATAACATATAAACACATAATCCACGTATCACATAATTCATATCACATATGACTCGGTTCGTCAAAAGGTTCGACTCGGTATGTTTAAAACTGAAATCAGGTCAAAAATATGATTTTTCGATCAATAATTGACTTAGAATGACTCATAAAACAAGCGACCCTTCGAAACAAAAAATATTTAGGTCTCGAAAGTATTTTTATTAAAAGCGAAATATTTTTCTGAGTCTGGGCGCGTTCGTTTCATATTAAACGGACGAACGGTTTATTTATTATGAAGAAAATAAGAATTAAAGGAGAATGAATCAATTAATAATAATATTAATTGATTTTTAAATGCCAAAATAAAATTTTAAAAGACCAAAATAATTTTTAAATCATTTTCTAGGAAAAATAGGATTAAAATGATTTTTTCATAATTTTTGGAATTTAAACCAAATTAATACAAATTATATAAATAAACTGATTATTTATCAAAATAATTAATCAATTTAAATAAAGAATAAATAAATAAATAAAATTTTGGATTTTGAAAAATAATAATAATAAAAATAATAATAATAATTTTTGGATTTTAAAATAATTCAGTTAATTATTTAAAATAATCAACTAAATTAATTTTTAAATTTAAAATAGATTTTTGAAATAAAAATGAAAATTTAAAATAATTTTTAAAAATAAAAAGGCAGAAACAGATTTTACAAACAGGGTCATCCCCTTCCCTGAATCAAACGGCAGTTCTAGGGGGTGGGGCTTCGCCGGATTCCGCGAAGAAGGCGACCGGAGCCTCGCCGGTTTCCGGAATTTCCAAATTCCGACCGAGTCACGGCGTCTTTTCGGCGGCCCCTACAGCCCTCATTCCGACTTCGTTTTAACTGATTTTCAACTTTAAACGGTTCCTTCGATCCTGAATAACTTGAAACTACCTCCAGAATTCACCAACACCAATCCGAACACAATTCCGGCCGAAAACCGATGGTCCAAATCGGAAAAAACGAATTGGAGCAATTCCTAACCAAATCGACTGTTTTATACATCAATTTAAAGTTATAATCACGTATAATCTATTCATAACCTCATAAACATCAGATAATCAAGAACAATCGCAGAAATTCGAATTAAAAATCTAACAAAACTAAAATTTCGGTTTCAATCAAAACGGGATGAAAATTATACGAACTATATATGAAAATGATCCTTGTGATATCAGGAACCATAATCAACCAACAAAATCATCAAACAATCCTTCAAACTCAAAAACAAATATAAAGAAAAATTTTGAAAAAAATCAAAATCAATAAACACTTCACCTCTGTTAATGATTGCTATACCGAAAGAACGGGCTCTTCAAGAGCTTCAAATCGGTTATTCAAGCTTCAAGAACGGATCAGAAACGCTTTCAAAATCATTGGATTTGTGATCTTGAAGAAATTTTACCCCCACAACTTTGTTCTTAATTTTCTTTCTATTTCCTGAATTTTTGTTTAAAAAAATGAATAAAATAATTATGGGCAGCTATTTATATTTTACAGAAAATCAATACTCTAAAATAATTTAAGGGTGTTTTTATTCCCATAATTAAAATAATTAAGTCCGTAAATTATAATTACGGGGAATAATTTTAAAAACAGTAAAATATAAAATTCGTATCAAAATTCCCCAAATATTGTGAATAATTCAAATGCAGAAATACTAGGTATATGAAATAAGTATAATTTTATAAAAATAAAAATACAGATTTTGTGGGGTTTGACGTCTCGGTGGGGTCCTGGTCAGTTTATTTTCGATAAACAAAAACGATACTTAAATTAACCGAATAACCCGAACACGTATAAAATACATTCAACACACATAAAACGAGATAAAACAAATAACGCAAATAAACACACGCCTAAATTACGGATCGATTCATATAAATACAGTTTGAACACGTAACAAGTATCATATTGAATTATATCAGATCCGAAAATAGATTACTTAGCCGCTAAGTAACTATAAAATGATATAATTTAATATCAGATTTGGATAATTATCAAAACCGGGCTTCTTATAAAACACTTTATACGAAAATAATGTAATAATATCCCGTCTTTCGAGAATACGGGTTTTATTGATTTATCGAAATGATTATCGTATCGAAAATTATACACCGGGACGCGTACGGGTCAACCCGTAATCCGGATTGAAAAAGTTAAAACAAAGAAAATGTCCGGAATATCCAGATTATATTAGGAAGGAGTTTTCAGAAGAGTGTCGGGTTGTAAAAACGTAAAAACGGATATAGTTGAACGATTCCCGGCTTTATAAAATCGTTTTGTAATTACTCAAAAAATAATTAATAAATCCATAAATTATTATAAGATCATATAACAGTCCAAAAATTACGAGAACAATATCACAATTATCTATATTTTATTCTGGACATACTAAAATTTAAAATACTCAAATAATATCACATATTAACATTCAAACACCAATTCCAATTATCATATAATTCACTAAAATTCACATAAATTCACATAAACGATTTCAAATAATAATACTAATAATATTTGAAAATATGGGATATTACAGTTAGCCTCAACTGATTCGGCCGATTCACATTGACAGGACGGTTGCCTTCACCTCCGTCGCCTGCAATTTGCTTCTTGAAATTAAAATTTCTCCCTGGCTGAAACTTGCCCTTCCTAAAATTTGGAAACTTCCCTGGTTGTGACTGTCATTCATTCCCTTCAAACTTTCTCTTCTTACTTTCTTTTTCTTTTTGTGACATCTCACTCTCCGTTTCTGCAATCATGGTCTTCTGTACAACTCCTGCATAGGTATCCAATTCAAATATGGCTACCTTCCCTCTGATCCATGGCTTCAGACCTTGCTGGAATCTCTTAGCCTTATTCGTGTCAGTATCTACATATAATGGCACATACCTTGACAACTCTTCAAACTTGTTCTCATAATCAGCTACCGACATATTTCATTGCTTTAGCTCTAAAAACTTCAGCTCCATCTAATCCTGAACAAACTGGGGAAAATATTTTTCTAAAAACAATTCTTTAAACCTCTCCCAAGTAATAACATTTGTACCTTCCAATGTCTTCACAGTTTCCCACCAATAGGTGGCCTCATTCTTCAAATAATAGCTTGCAAACTCAACCTTCTGTTCTTCCTTTACCTTAACTAAAGCAAACAACTTATCTATTTCTTTTAACCAAACATTTGCTTCAATTGAATCTAAGGAACCCTTGAATTCTGGTGGGTTCACCACCTGAAAAATTTTGAAAGTTATCTGGGGATTGGTCTGTCTTTGTTGTTGTTGAGTCAGGTGAACTGTTTGTTGATCCAAGATTTGAAGAACCTGGGCTACTGCTGGGTCTATGGGTTCTGGGTTTGCATTCTGGTTGGTATTGTCTTGGTTGTTGTTGTTGTTGGTTTCTTCATTCTGGGTGTTTGTGCAGGTATTTCTTCTGGGAGGCATTTTTTGTAAAGAATCAAACAACTTATTTAGCTTTTAAATCAAATCCTTTGCATAAAAGAAAAGTCTTGTAAAACAGAAATATCTCTTTTTGAAAACAGTTGTAACGGTCGAACTAAGTAAATTGCATGCTTCTTTACAGAATGTAAACAGTAAAAGGGGGTAGGGTACATGGTGTCATAGGTGGTATAACTGGTGCAATAAGTAAAGTAAAGTAAAACAGGTGCAGTAACGTAAATGACAATGCTGGAAAGGAAAGGTACTGAAATATATAGATCAAAAGTTTTAGGTAGTACAAACGTTAAAAAGCTTCAAAAGTAAAAGTAAAAGGGTACAACAAACCTACTCACTAGCCAGCAGATCTAATCTATAAATACAACCCAAAAGTCTACTGATACACACTACACACTACTGTACATACTAAACAACCACAACAGCACTGATCAGCATCTCCATCTCTGTGCCTCTGGCTCATGGCAAGTCTGGACCTCCAATCTCCTCAAGCTCCTCCAAAACCCACTTAGCCCACTCCACAAGAAAATCAGGGGTGATATCCTCATGAGTAGCCTCAACAATCCTCACAGCAGTTGCTCTCCGAAACACCTGGAGCCTCTCTCTGAGTCGCCTCTCACCACTCCCAACCTCTCTGGTATGCATGATATGTAATAACTCCTGAATCTGACCCCGTAGAATTCGCTGCTCCATAAGTCAAGCCTCGAACTGATGATATGGGACAGGATAGGAAGAGAACTTAAAAGGTACACCTGTAACTGAGTGACCAGTAAGACCTGAATCAGCAGGTGGGGGTCCTCTGATAGGTGGCCTCATGCCTGTGGGTGGAATAGCCTGCAGTGGTACGGGCTGCAACACAGGTGGAGGAAAATAGCCAACACTGGTGGAACAACATGACGTGGATCTGAAAATGGTCCTCCAACTGAGGGCTCTGAGTGATCAGCTGATACGGGGATGAAAGAGTCAGTCATCGCTGCTATCTGAAATCATATCGCAATATAAGAATCTCGAACCACGATGTGAATCATACTAATACTTGCTATACTGTTGCACTCAACCTCTCGACGTTCTATTTTTCTATTTCTTACTTCTAATCCTAACCTTCTACCCATTCCCGTCAATCTAGGCTTGTGTCAGTGACTTATAACCAGTAGCTCTGATACCAAACCTGTGGCACCCTCCAAACCCGGGTCAGAAGTTTGGGGTCCACACACACACACCTTATTTATAACCTGCTTATAACCATGATAAAGATAATAATAATATGCAGTGACCCTACTTACCAACTACCACGGACCACAACAGGTTAAAGTATGTACACAAGCCACACACACACACTTATATTACAAACGCCCAAATCCCAACTATTCAAACTTACAACCGAATATTAAACATTATTACAAACTTCATAAACTTAAACTATTCCAAAAGCTGTCAGCTAGGTTAACTCGATCAACCTGGACCCCTAGCTCTCGCACTGGATTGGGGATCATCACTACCAACAGGTTCCTTCTTAACTGGAAAAGAACATAAACAACATCGCACAAATGAGCTAACTAGCTCAGCAAGTCACATTGACAAGACTGAGAATAATGATCATCAAGTGAAAAGAGTTAAGGTATCAAGTGAACAATGAATAATGATTTAGAATTGGATATTATATTTTCATTTTAAAAATCAAGGTTAGGCTGCTGATCAGTCACGCACTAACCCCGAGCAAGGCACACAGCTCTCCTCTAATTACTGGATCCAAGACAAACATTGGCCTAACTTGACCACCAATCTGGTCTGACCACGAATCTAGTCCACAATTTTATAAAACAATCCAATTCTAACATAATAACAGAATAAACAATGTAAAGCAATAAACAAAATCATACGCAACATTGGATGTCCAATAATGAGATGGTTTCAATCTTCACAAGAAAACAATATGGCAATTTCAAAGAATGGCTATCAGGTAATAAAAGAATTGGATAACAAAGGAATCAAAGCTTCAAGATTATAAGGATTTGGTCTTTCAAAGCATAAGGTACAATGGTTTGAATATATAAGCAATATGATTCAGTGTTCGGTATTTAGTTTGTATGTATTTGTGGAGTAGTATCATATATCTGTGGTTCGTATTCGGGTATTCAACAATCAGTGGTTCATAAAGAATAAGGTTTACGGTTCAAAGATCAATAACGGGAATCAAGATTTAGGGTCCAGTGCTCCAAAGCACTTACAACATAAAATAGAACTATCAGCTATTCACAATATATCTCGAGAAAGTTTAGAACACTTGCCTGATATTAGCTTGCTATACTTCACTAACTTCCAATTACAATCTTCTATTCCTCGACTACTTGCTTTCCTTTCCTACGCCTTGCCTCTTCTGCTCACATATCATAAGTATCTATCAATACTCAACTCATATGATTCTATTCGGTATACACTTCTATCTACCCTTCGTTTTACCCAAATCCGATTAACGGATTAAAAGTTAAACTAAACACAAGTAAACACTGATCACAAAGTCCGACAGTCAAACAAAAAAGTCACATATAACACATAGCACGTCTAACAATCAATGAAATTTCATTTATAAGGAAATCTCGGGTCATAAACGGTCTTTCGGGTATTTAATATGATTTTTAAAACATTTTTCGGAGTCAAAACGGGTCGTTGGATGAATTTTAAAGCAACAACCAGGGTTCGGTTGGCACAATCTGGCTTCAAAATAGATTTATAATAATTATCGAGCCTTGAAAACAATTTAAAATAATATTTTAAAACACGAAACTATTTTTCCGAATTTTTAAATCATTTAACAATTATTAAATCCAATTAAATAATTAATTAAAATCAATTAATAAATAATTAAACTAATTAATCAATTAATATTTAAATTAATTGATCAAGTAATCATTTAATTACTAATTAATATTAATTAATTAAATAATTTAGATTAATTTTTAAATTAAAAATGAATTTTAGAAATAAAATAAATGATTTTTGGAATTTAAAAATAATTAAAACTATTTTTAAAATCATTTTATAAAAAGAAATCCTATTTTTGAAAATAAATAAAACAGAAATCCTATTTTTAAAAGTTCTATAAACAGAAATCTTGTTTTTAAAAACTTTTAAAACACAAGGACTACTTTGCAATATCATAGAAAGGTCAGGGACCTTTCTACACTTTTGCCATCTCCTTCACCACGTCGAAAGCGCAACCATTGCCGGCGACTTGAAGCTTTCCGGTGAGCCTAATAACAGCCTAGAACACGACCAAACAAACGGGGAAACGTAGATTACAACCTCAGGAACTGATTTATGTAATTTAATCCACCAAACATGCCGTAAATCAACCGTAATAATCCGAGGAAAACTCATCGTCGGCGAGTTTATATAAAATCCGACGTAACTTTAAAAAACAACTCCGTTCAAACCAGGAATCGTCTGTTAACAAGATATACATGAATCGATTCTAAATTCCAAGGGGAACAAAACCCACTATCTCTCAACATCTGTTAATCCCTATTTAAGAAACCCCTAAATTCAATCAAGAACATTCATATGAATATAAACCTTAATTTTAAAATTCGAGAATCAAACCTTAATTTAAACATGTTATTGAACTCAAAATCAAGAGTATAATATACCAAAATGATCAGGAAGACAAGCTCTACAACATGCAATCATCAAATCATTCAAACAATCATCCGAACAAAAATTCATAATTTTAATCAAAATAATTCAAAAATAAATAAAATTATATAAAATCGACCTTTGATTCTGCAGTTCTGAAACTTGGATAATCTGATAGTACTCCTCAAACCCTTCGTTTTGATTACCAGAGCTTTCCAAACGGATATCGATAACACCTTGATTTGTTGGTTTGATTTTCAGAAAGTTTATATGAATATAAGTATTTTATCTAGAAAATTCTATAATTACTGTTTGCAAATGATTTTCGGTACGCAATGAAATACGGTAAAGGCTATTTATATTTAAGGAAAATTAGTATCCCGTTGGATCATTCCAGATAAAATAGTACGTTTATTTAGAAAAACAGATCCAAGTACCGGTTTTCGGGATAATTATCCAAATCTATACAATTTGTACTGCGGTCTTGGTCTCAGCGCCTGGTTACATGTATTACAAGGTGATAATTATAATAGTTTAGTAAAAAGATCCCGTTTATCAAAAATATGAGTTTTATTGATTTATCGAAACAAATTTTGCATCAAAAATATTGCGCCGGGACCCCTACAGGACAAACCGTACGCCGGATCGAAAAAGTCGAAACATGGAAAATACTCGGAATATTGCAATTAGGGTAGGAAGGAGTTCTCGGAAGAGTTTCGGGTTATAAAAACGTAAAAACGGGCTAAGTCGGCTGGTTCCCGATTATATAAAATAATTTATAATTACTCGGAAAAAGAATTTATAAAATCCATAAATTTCCTATAAAATCATAAATCAACATAAAAATAAATAGGAAGACATGACAATTATCTATATTTTATTTTGGACATATAAAAATTAAAATACTCAATTTATATTATTTTTAAACACCCAAACACATATATCACTTAACAAATAATTCACAGAATAAATACTGAATATGCATAATATTTATTTATTAGCAGAAATAATTACACGATATATCCCAGATATTACATAAGAGATTCTAGTTCAGAACAGGAAGATGTTGATAAATCTATCAAGAAACTTTCTTGGGTGGAATATAATGAGAAACTGAAGCTTATCAAATCTCGAACCAGAGGAGGCATTGGTCATTCTAATATGGAAATTTTAAGATCTGATCTGCTGGATACAAATACTCTGACAGAGAATCTTGGTGAAAGAATTTCTCCTTCACATCTTGAGAAAGTTGAAGCTGTGAAGATTGTTCATAAAAAGATAAATGATAATGATGTCAGAGAAGAGATTCTGTACTTTTTCAGGGATGGTAAAGTAAAGAGCTTTACAATGCAACAACTCTTAATGAAGACTGTGACAAAATTGAAATACATTCACTATCTTCTTAGAATTGAGAACAATGTCACCAGAAACCGGTCTTCTATGATACTTGAAGTCATCAGAAAAAGGAGTCATGACAAAAGATGATAAATACAATGGTGATTATGATCCTGAGTTCAGAACTTATACTGGTCAAGAAATGCAGATGAAAAAGGGAGTTGCAGTACTACAAGTTTTTCTCAACAGTCCTCAGTTATCCTTCAGTCCTGATCATGAAGATGTCAGTTTAAGCTACATGCTGATTGGTGATCTTGAGATAAGCAAAAGCTCAATTTCTAAGTTGAGATCAGCTATCTATCAGCTTGGAGAAGACACTAAAGAGAAGAGAGAGTTGAAGAAAAATCTTGTTAAAGTCCTACGAGACAAAGAGGAAGAAAGATTAAAAAACTTTATGGGAATAAATGTCAGTTATATGAAGATACTGAAGTAAGCTTTACTCCTTGTATATTTTATAGATTGGTTTTGACATCATTAAGAATGAAATTTATGCTTCATTACATTAAGCATAAATTGAGGGAGATTGTTACATATTGAATTCTCAATGATCAGAAGAAGCTCAGGATCTGGCTGTTCGGGTGTCATCAGGAACTGATGTGTCGTCAGGATTTGGCATGTCATCAGCATTTGGATGTCATCAGTATTTGAAGACAGTCTTCTTAAAGGATTTGTTCTGTTCCTTGTAATGTGGAGCAGATATCTTTTACATCTGAGTTATAGGACTTTATCTATTCAGTTGAAGATATGTATCAGTTTTAGTTAGCTTTTGATAATGCATATCTTAGATTGATTTGTTGTAGTTGTGTAGTATATAAACACAGTTTAGGTTATCACTTAGGGTCTCGATCTCGAGTATCATTCGACCTAGCAGCTCTCAAGAACATCAGTATTTTTTGAGAGGATTTTGTAACAGTTTTTATCAGAAATATAAAAAGCTGTTATATTTTATTACTTATTCGAAATATTTATACAATTGTATCCAACCCCCCTTAAATAATTGTATCTTAACTGGGTAACATACTTTCTTTTAGCTTAGCCATGAAACCCTCATATTATGAAATCAGTATCCTTCTTTGATTAGATCTAACTTCCTCAGTTCCCTAACAGAGTATTTCAATCTTTTCCCAGATTTGCTTGGCAGTGTCACAATTGACAATGTTGTTGTACATTACATTATCAAGTGACTCTATCAATATCAGTTGCAAACCATTATCCAGGTAAACTTTCTCTTTTTCAGGCTCAGTGTACTCAGAAGGGTCTTGTGGAGCATAATGAGCTGGAATGACCATATCACCATCTGTTGATTCTTCAACTCTAACCTTAGGAGTGAAGGGCCCATTTTTGAGAATATGAATATAGAGTGGATTGGCCATCCTGATAAACAACAATATTTTCTTTTTCCAAAGAGTGTAGTTAGCTTTGTCAAAGGTAGGAATTTTGATGCTAGGCTCTTTGATGATAAAGAGCTTAGCTTCTTTCTTGAGAGAATACAAGAGTTCCTGATCTAAATTGTTGCAACTAACAAAGGACCAGTGTTAACTTTATAATTTAGTTAATAGCTGGTTTACACAGTATATAATAAGACATGCTAGTAACTTTAGTAAACTGTCACTTGTCATTTCCATTTTAGGAAAAGTATATCTTCCATTTATGGCTTAGCATATCTTTGCATACTGTGTTAACTTTGATCTTCCTTTGTCAGTTAATCTTCACCCTTGATCTTGCACACTCTTCAAGCTGCTTTTTGTAGACTTGTCAATCCAGCTGGTTGGATTGTTTGTTGATTGTAAATCTTGAATATTGAATTGGTCTGCAATTTTGTACTTTGAGATTTTACCTCGAGATCTCCAGTTTGGTCTATAGAGAACTTGACATCTCGATAAGTATATTGGTTTATCGAGATCACTAGTTCTCCTGCTCCATAGTAAATTTGACTTGTAGAGGTCTCTGAGTTCTCTATAGAAGAATTTGGCTTGTCGAGATCTCTAATCTTCATATCTTCACTTTGAGTTATCGATAACTCTGAGTTCTCTAGTGGCTTATTGACTTATCGATAACTCAGATTTCTCTAGTCAAATTTGACTTGTCGATAACTTAGAGTTCTCTAATGAATTTTGGCTTATCGATATCTCTGAGTTCTCTAGTGGAATTTGACTTATCGATAACTCAGAGTTCTCTAATGAATGTTGAATTGTCGATAACTCTGAGTTCTCTAGTGAAGAAATGACTTGTCGATATCTCCAATCTTCATGTCTTCAATTTGGCTTGTCGATATCTCTGAGTTCTCTAATAGCTTTACTGAGTTCTCTATAAGTCATTTTGGAGTTCTCGAGTGACTTCTCTATAACACTAAATTTGTGACTTGTAGAGATCTTTGACTTAGAATATTTTTATCCAAACAGATTTATTCAACTCCAAGTTTCTTCATAACTCTTCTGAGGCATGATCTTCTTGATCTTCTTCCAGATAGAATCCTTTGGCTTGATACTGTTTAAACAAAAAGACTCCAGTCTGCTCTTTTACATTTTTACAGACTTTAAATGTTACAAGTACAAATGCAAACTAAGATTATAATAAAACTAACTTAGGGTTGTCAATTTGACTTAGTATTGTTAAAGTACATGCATGTCTTGCACAACAGAATGTGACACACTCCTCAGCCAAGTAGCCTTCTGCAATTGAACCTTCGAGTTTGCTCCTATTACGGGAAACCACCATCATTTGCTCCGATTACTGCATACATAAATCTTATTTTATTAAAAAAAGAGTAGTACGCTCTAAAAAAAGTAAAGGACGAAGGCTTATCTGCGCATCGTTTACTTCGCTTTAATGAATGCAATAATTTATCATTAAAATTGAATTGGGGTCCGATCATTTTTTTTCTTTTTAAATTAAGCAACCCCCGTATGACAAAATTTAATATAATTTTAATAATTTTAAATTTTAAATTTTATTAAACCTTATTGTAATATATGTACTTCATTTTCAATTAATTAATATATGAGCTGAATTAAATGCTATAAGACTGGAGATCGAGCTTGCATTTAATTAGATCAGAGTCATAAATTCTAAGATTGGAGGTACAATCGGTAAAGTTGAAAAAACTTAAATTGAGTTTGAAAACACGAATTAATTGTACATAATATATCTAAATTTCAAATATATATATAATTAGTAAATATTAAAGTTAAATCATGAATCCTATTCTGAAACTTATGCAAAGTGATTTGTGACACCTATTTTCAAATTTAATTAAAAAAGATTATGTAAGGAGCATATTGATTTTCTACTATTTATTTTTAAATGTATCAGATCCGACACCTCTTTTCAGAATAATTTCAAAATTTTATTTAATCTTTCTCATAATACTTGGCATAAAAAAAATATTTGTTTTATATTTTAGTTCAACTTGACAAATATTGTTGCATAACATTTGAATATCAAAATTATATTAAATAGGATAAGATTTTAAAAATAACTAAATTTGAATTATCATAAATTATTATTGAACTACAATTTTTATTCTAACACCAAAATATACTATTAATGCTATATTCTAGGCTTGTTGTCTTAGCCAGTACAAAATCCAATAATTTTTTTACCATTAACTTTTGCGGTCTCTTCTAAATATTATCTCTCCCCAAATTTTCACCCCTCTTTTCGGACAAAACCTAAAATCCATGCAATCAAGATTTTGATCTAGAGCTCATATTACTCATTTTCTCTCTCAAGGTATGTTGGAAAGTTTCCTTTCCTTTTATGTTTTACAGCTAGTGCTTGTAGATGCTAAGCTAGGTTAAACTTGCTAGTATATGTAGTAGGTGTGTACAGTGTAATTATTGCTCGTTTGTTTATGACTTTTCATTTTTATATTTGTTGGTTTTATAATCGGAACCGAGCCGATTACGATGGAAAGGGGATTTTTTTAAACCGAAACCGAATCGGTGGTTGCCGTTTTTGATTTTAGAAACTGAAGGTATATATGGTTGCGGTTTCGGAAACCATGCTCTCCCCCGGTAGTTACTCCTTATTTGATCTTATTCCACTTGGGGCATTCTTACCCGATTTATTTTACTTGAATTGATGTTGGTTTCATGTTGAGGCCCGAGATGCACGAAACGAAAGTACTGTATGACACGAAATTAAATGACACCAATATTGCTAGGTCTACTCGTACAGTGTTGAGCTGGAAAGCAGGGATACTTGGGTAAGGTGAAGAATCGCGTAGGCGGTGCGCGACGCGTGCGGGGGTGCGCCGCGGTGCGCTGGGGTGCGTACGCGGTGCGCCAGGTGGCGTGTCGGAGAATCGCAGAGACTCGATACGGGGGGGTGCGGGAAGGGGGTGCGGGAGGGGTAGCATTTGTAATTTCACATCAACTAAAACTCAACCAAAAAAACTAACGGGTCTTTGTATTTTAATTACTTACCAATTGAGAGTTATAAGCCCAGCCCTAATTGGAAAGGAGGCGACGAACACTGCTCGGCTGCTCCTCTTCTTGTCGTTCTCCGGCCGACGTTCTCCGGCACCGACGTTCTCCGGCCAACTTCTTCTCTTCTCGTAAGTCTTCTCTTCTTTTTCTCTGTTCGTTCAAGTCTTCCCTTTCTTCCCTTTCTTCTCTGCCCTTTCCAGCCTTTTCTTCTCTGCTAATCCGGTCGATGTCGACGATGTGTCTTCTCTCTGTGTGTAACGTGTATATATGTTAATTGGGATGGGCTTTTATTTTGTGGGCTAGTAGGTACAAGTCTCACCCTCATAGTCTCACAGTCACTGTCCAATTTTTGTTTTATTGTTTAATGTTTATTTTTGTGATTTTGTTTGTTAAATATTGTTATAGATATATGTTTGTAGGAATAAAATGCTTGAAGTATTGAATTGACACTGACAGTGTTATTAATATTTGGCAAAGTTGGACAGAAAGATGCAGTAGCTTCTGCCTTTTTTAAGACTTTCATTTGTTAAGACTTAAGAATGATGAACTTGTGGATTTCATGACTTCCATTTGGTTGAATTAGAATGCTACTTCTAATTGTTAAATATTTGATGTCTTTTATTTACATTGTCTAAGTAATTGTTAAATATATATATAATATATATTTAAAATATTTTAATATTTGCCGTATCCCCCGCACCCGTATCCCCATTTTTTGAAATTTGCCGAATTCCCGTATCCCCGCACCGCGCACCCCCGCACCCGCACCCGCACCCGTGCTTCACAGGTGTTGAGTGTCCTATGAACATAGGTAGGTGTACCCGTAATGATGTCCGATGAACATAGGTTTTCTGGGTTAGGCGAAAATTTTATCATTGACGAGTATTATAAGAGCCACATTGGCCATATGCAGTATTGCAACTTCAGGAATAAGTACTCAGGATAGCTAATGATCCCGTGAAAGCGTCTTTCTGTACATAAAGACTGGAACCCTATATTACACCTGAAATTGGTAATAAACTTGTCGCTAGTTGCCGTCTGCAAAACCTCATAAAAACCTGCACCTTTCCTTTTTATAAGTAGTATTCACACTGTACCTTTTGGTAACAATCGGTGCTTACACATTACACAGCAGATAGGATTAAAATTCACTAGTTTTTGTTCAATCATTCACCAGTGATTTGCCATAGTTTTATCAAGTCCGTGAGACATGCATAACAGGTAGACAACTCTACAAAGTGTGTGAATCAGTTTATCGAGATTAATTCTCTGCTTAGGATTTTCCAGTTCTATGAGGATTAATTGACAGTGTCATATAATGTCCATTATCAGTCTGTACATGCTGCCCTGCTACTCTGACTCTAAAAGGAAATGTGTATGGTAATACATATAATTGATTAGCAGAACTCTGCTATAAGTTTGAAGAGACTAAACTTTTACTGTTGTTAGTAAGTTGAAGTAAAAAATCTAATAGCCATATGTAGATTGCTTATTTTGCTGGTCAGTGCTTGTTGTCAACTATAATCAGCTATGGTTTTGTAACTATAACAAATTTTTTTACTTTTCACCCTAACTCCTATTCGAAGTTAATCATAGGCCGACTAACTAGAACTCTATTAGAGGAATGAATTTCTTATATTAGCGACGTGATTAAAATTCTATGGAAACACCCTTTTAATATTAATTGAAAATTCCGGTCCACCCTAATCCGGCCCGGTTAAATTGTTGCTTATATTTTGTCTGTATAAGGTATTGTATTTCAGTTTTAAATTGAAAATCCGGGTCCACTCTAATTCTTGTAGGACTGGTAGTTATAATAATCTTTTGATTTAGCCTATACTGTTTAATTGTATAATTGTTGCATGATTATCGCTTATTTTACATTATAATTCGTATATAGGTTTAAAATATAAGTTTTTAATCGAACTTGCACTCCTTTTTTTGGCTATGACCTGCAGGTTTGAAAAATGGACCCAAATTTGTTAGAGCCAATAAAAGATGCCCAGGAACAACTCAGGACTGCACTTAGACTTGCACACGTCACTGATGACAAAATGGAACCGACTGCAAAGGAGCGTGAAAGGTCTCGTGCATTATCTGATTATCAGCTTGGCATGCGCAATATATTACGGGTTCTTTCTAATGCACAGAAATTAACATTTGCCATCCCAGAGTATCCTACTCATTTGGAGATTGCCCTAGTTGAAGAGATAGACTCAATGGAACAGAAGTTTCATAATATGTTACCACCAGATTTACGCAACAAAAAAGATGAAACTGGTGACTTGGAAAATAACCATGAAGTTTTTGTAAAGTGTTATTTGGATAGCCTTAACGGGCTTGAGAGAGCCATGACTTTAAAATTCAATGAAATCAAAGCCGAAGAAGAGGCCCAGAAACGCCAAGCAAAGGCCAGAGCTAAAAAGGATCGGCGAAAGGAAAGAACTTCTCAACAACAGAAGGTAAGCTCCGAAAAATAAAAATAATCTCTTTGTGTTTGAAAATCTGTTTTTTATTTTTTATACTTTTTCTTATTGCTTCAAGTTCTGTTCGGGAAGGAAACATGGAAATTGACCGACATGAGCTTAATTAGAGTTGAGCTTAATGTTTATGGTTTTTTTATAGTGGTATAATGAAGTCTTGATTAGTAACCGACTATTAATAATGAGAAGTATTATAATGATAATGATTAGAATACCACTATGTATACATTTATCTAGAATTGACAATTATGTGTGCATTTCCCATTATTAAGCATTGTTAGCTTGACACTTCATACTTTTTGTTTTTTAAGGCAAGTGTTCAGTGTCAAAACCTAGGTGTATAATGGCCTTGACAATGTGAGTGCACTAACTCAACAAGTGAGCTAAAATCAAGTATCTATTATATATATGAGTGCACTTGTTTCCAAGACTGACTATCCATTTTGTTACTTTGTAAAACTCAATGTGTTTGTTTTCTAGGCAAGTATTCAACCTGAAATTGAAGCTGAAGCAAAACATGGCTTTGACAAAAAAGATGCGGAAACTGAAAAGGTAAAATTAAATATCTAACTTACGTAGTTGCAAATGCTGATATGCTTCTTTATATTGTTAACTTGTTTCATATTTTCAAAGCTTTTCCCTCATTCCGCTAATTAGTATTTTAAAATAAGTGTTGAGTTTCAAAACCTTGGTGAGCCGTATAATGGCCTTGATAATGTGATTGCAGTAACTCAATAAGTGAGCTAAAATCAAATATCTATTATATATATACGAGTGCACTTGTTTCCAAGGTTGACTATCCATTTTGTTAGTGTATATAACTCTTTTTAATGTGTTTATTTTCTAGTCAATTGTTCAACCTGAAATTAAAATTGAAGGTGAGGCAAGACATGGCTTTGACAAAGAGGATGCGCCAACTGAAAAGGTAAAATTATATATATAAATTACCTAATTGCAAATGCCAATATGTTTCTTTATATTTGTTAAATTATTTCATATTTTCAAAGTTTTTCCTTCATTTTTGCTAATAAAAATTTTAAGGTTCAAGTAGATTATTACTAATACTGTGCACCCATATTAATCCTAGTAGCATTTGTTTTTACTGGCATTCATTCCACTTGTTGCTGTATTTAACTCTTGTGTTAATTTTCAGACTATAGTGTTTGACTCTCTTAGCTCTATATTTTGTAGACTTGTATTCCCCATATACCTCTTATCCAGTATTCTTCGGGGGTGAGTACGAATATTAGCTGTTGCATTTTTGAAGGGAAAGTTACAATTCCAGTGCCATCCAGTACCACTGACAAAGAACCAATTGCTGTTATGTATTTCAAACTGGAGAAGCTTGTCTATGGCATGTCAGGATTTTGGTGGGCGAAATTCTCAATGCAGTATCCAAGTATCAATGTTTTAACTGTATATGGGGCAGGGGAAACAGTAGATGATCAGTACTTTATCGCCTGTGAGACTTTTGAGCAATCTTTAGCAAATTGGCTCAATGATTCTTCACACTTCAGTCAAGATAAACCACTTTCAAGTACTTTAAAAAGTTTCTTCAGGTGACCATAAATTAATTTCTTCTACTTTTTGTTACTTTCATGCTCTGTTTTTTTATTAATTTTTTTTGTTTTATATTTTGTAGAGATGTGATAAATGGAGCGTCAGATGTGCATAATCAATCCAAAGGTATATTAGGTGTTGAACTATCTATTAACAATATCTTCATTGTTAATGGGCGAGCAAAGTTAAGCTTGTTTAAACATGCTACATCGGATACCACCACCTTTGGCCAAATGGTGAAGACAGAGGTTTATGAATCCAAGCCTATTCCGGTAGAGCTTTATCATCTTCTTAAGCACATGAGAAAATATAGGTGTGTAATTACATTTGATTGTCTGATGCTGATGCTACTTTTTAACTTTGTTGAAATCTATTAATATATATTTTTCCTCATTCTGTTTTTTTGGCATTTTTGGCAGTTGGCATGTGTCGTGTGTGACACATCCCTTCTTTTTGTCGGCCTCACAAACTTGCATGTATGTAAAGATAGCACATGAAAGAATACAAGCATCTCCTTCTACGTGGCCAATTAATAAAAAAATCAACTCTCTTGTACAAGTTGAGTTTGATGATAATTTTAATTGGATTGCTGAGGTACAGCATCCAATTTTATTGGGTGTACTTAACTTCAAAAAGAATAAAGTACAAGATTCTGGAGCAACCAAAACCGGAACGGGAAATGAAAAAGGAATAGAAGAGGTACCGAAAAAGGAATTGGATACGCCATTGGGAGAGAAAGTGGAAGCAGGAGAGGGAGAGATCGAATATGATAGTTCTCCGTCGTCATTCTTGAAATTCTACCGGAACTTAATTGTGCATGCAAAGAAAGTAAGATCTTTATTAAAATTTGTGTTGTTAATTTCATAATTCTTTGTATGTAATATTTTAAATTTTGTGTTTGCATGATGTTGCTCAGGGTGCTTTGACAAATGAGGAAATCGTCTTTGAGATGAATAAAATTATTCCAAACTTTCTCTTGTACGTACATGGGGTTCTTACCGACAATAATTTATTTGTCAGTGTTGGAGAGGATTTAACATCATAGAAGGTTTGCATTTCCTATTTGTTCAACTTTTGTATTCATTTATGTAGATATTAGTTGATAATTTAAATTTTCTTTTGCTAGGAGAAGCAAAGAACATGAGCAGGGCTGATATTATCAAGGTGATTGCAGGAGCTTGAATTTGGTAGTTAACTTTTGCTTCAAGCAAATATGTGTTGGTGTCATTGATTTTCTGATGTCAAAACAGAAAATCAGGATGTCAAAACAGTTAATGTATTAGGCTATTGTATTACTGAGATCCTCCATACTATATATATTAGCCTGTTGTGGTAATGTCATTTTCCTTTTGGACCTATATGAGGTAATTAATGGTATCATTGATTATTTATTTTAATGACTTTTATGAGTATAAGTTACAGATCCATATGTTTATTCATTCTAACCAAAAGTGACTGTTCCTCCACGATTTATGAAACCACATTGAACATAAGATCATCTCCATCTTTTCATTCATTTAAAATAAGACTATAATAAGACTGAAAGTGAGAACAGTAAACAGTTTCATGGAGAAAATAAGGGATGCAAAAGAAGGATATGCGCTTCCTGACCTTCAGAGACTCTATAGCATCTTTGTTAAAATATATACCAGTTAAGAATCTTCCTGTCCTGTCCTCATGCTTAAGCAGCTTGTTCTTCATATAAATTGCTTCTGCTTCGGCTGCTGCGGCTAGCGTCCTATCAACTACAATGTCAGGGTAGCGACGCAATGGAGACGTGAAATGAGTATAGAGGAGCACAGCCAAAGAATAGTGACCCCAATCATAGTCGAAATCTTCTAAATTTTCTCCCTTATGAATTCAGTGTATAATCAGTTGTGTGTGTAGGAAATTTTCTCCCTTACGAATTCTGTGTATAATTGATAATTGGACTTAATTACAAACTGAAATTTTATGATATACACATATGTATATTTGAATGCCTAAATGGATTAATTAAAATGAAGATGTGAATACCTGCATTCTGATTTCTACATGACAGATTTTATGTTTTAAGAAGTGAAGCATGCTTATATGATTATAGCCATGAATCTGTTAGGCTCTGTACTTGAGTTCTGCTATGAAGTGTGCAATCATGATATATCTATGTAATCTGAGGTCCTTAATGCATGAAATGTAGATAAGAAACATAAGTTATGTTAATATAGTAATAAGTGAGCTATTGTCTATAACTCCTATGTGAAATGTGAAAACCTTGCTCAAACTGATTTGGTGATTTACTTGTGTGTTAATAAGATGTTTGTCATGGCTATATAACAGTTTTAGCAATTTGAAAGTAGAATTCTGTGTTAGCAAAACCTGAACTCTGCTGATTAAGTATACATGATTGCCTATTGACCATTAGAGCATAAAGATTGATCCTTTATTGAATAACTCTGTGATTCTGGATTATCTAGAATGTGCATTGGTGCTAGACCTTAGCTAATATACTTCAATGGAATCTATATGCTAACTGCTATGATTAAAAGAATGTGAAGTATGAGACTGACTATGTATGCTTAAGGTGTATGACTTCTCTTAAGAGATGGTATTGTGCCTGGTTTGTGTGTAATTTAGGTACATGAATAGAACTATAGGCTCATGTCTTGAGATTTTAGGATCTGTAATGTAATCCTATATGAATAAGCATTGATACATGAGCTATGCTATCTGTAAATCTTTTATGCCAACTATCTTGTATACTGATATAGAATCTATGTTTACAAGTATTAACTGTATAGAAATTATACACTTGCCTAACTCATATGATTCCTTAATTGCCAATGCTTATAACCTGATAAGTGAAAATCTTAGCTTATAGGTATAGCTGCAGGATTGAGTTTGTTGCTTTGGTTGCACCTGAGATTGTGACCCTTGTTTTAGATTCCATGATATGTGATGATTGGAGAATGTTATCAATTAAAGATTTAAATTATAAGCATAAATCAATGGATTCTTGCATGTAACTCTTTCTACTATTTAACACCCCTCTTCTTCTTCTACATAAAAGTGTAAAAACAATAATCATAATCATAACAATGATGATAATCATAAAAGGGTCTTTAAGCTCAGATCTCTAAACCTCCCTCATTCAAATTATCAAATCTCCCCCCTCCCCATCCTCTTTCACATTATACTCATCATTCCTAGTTTCAAAACCCATTTATACTAGCCAACATTCTTGGGTAATCTCCCCCCCTCCTCTCTCTCTCTCTCTCCCTCGCTCTCTCTCTCTCTCACACCCCCCCCCCCCCCCCCCCCCCCCCGTTTTACACTAATGTGATTATTATCCTTTTTAGTCTCATTTTCCAGATCTTCATTAATGTATAGATGCAGGCTTTCTGGATGAAGCTATTATAGCATACAGACAAACTCTAGTTAAACCCTGGAACTTAGACCGACATAAATTAGGAAATGTACAGAAGAACTTAGAACATGCTCTTGAAGGGATTGAATTGGTCCGTAGAGTGATCAAATTGGCCAATCATAAGAATGAGCACTTCAAGTATCTAGCATATAAATTTCTTGGTGTTTGCTATGGAAATGCAGCAAGAACTTCAGTTTCAGATTCTGAGAGATTTTTTTACCACGGAGAATCCAGAAGTTCTCTGAATCTTGCTGCTATGAAGATCCGGACGTTATATTTACTCTTGGCTTGGAAAATGCTATGCAAAGAAACATAACTGCAGCTTTCGATAATGCAATGATATATTCTTATATGGTCGCTGGAAGCTCAGGGAAAGTTTGGAAACTTTTGGCTCTAGTAGTATATGCGGAACAAAGGTTCAGCGAGGCTGAGACCATTGCTGACCTTGCTCTCGATGAAACTGAAAAAATTGACCAGTTGGAACTTCTTAGGTTGAAAGCTCCACTTCAAATTGCTCAAGAGCAGCCCAAGCAAACAATTGAGACCTATAGAATTTTTCTATCCCTGATACGAGCACAAGGAGAGCACCAAAGGAAGGACTTGGATTCTCAGGTTTATACATTTTATAATTGCTTTTACAGATGTATTTCGTTTATAACCTAGGTCACAGTTTTGACATCAGATACGCTTCTAGGATTATGTGTTCTTCTAATATTAAGAGTTGGAAGCAATTATCCTATAATTGTTTTTACATATTTCCATGTTTCTCATGGAACAAGGTTAGAAACTGAAGCTTGGCTAGATCTAGCAAAGATTTACTCGGATCTTGATTCATGGCGCGATGCTGAAATTTGTATAGGCCCCAAGTCTGTTGATTTTTACTTCCCCAGGTGTTGGCATACAACAGGTACAATGCAGCTACCATAAATCTAGTTTTCTGAAATTCAAATCAATTTTTCTAATTGCTTTTGGTCCACACAGGTACCTTATTTGAATCTCGATCACTATACAAGGAAGCACTAGTTGCCTTTTCGATTTCATTGTCTATAGCACCAGACTATATCCCGAGTATAGTTTCAACCGCACAAGTTGATGAGATTAGGTAGTCAAACACTTCATATTGCAAGAAGCCTTCTAATGAACGCGTTAAGACTAGAACCTACTAATGACGAGGCATGGCTTCACCTGAGGTTGATTTGTAAGAAGGAAGGGTCACTGCAGCAAGCAGCAGACTGTTTTCAGGCTGCACATGAGCTAAAGCTGCCTGCGCCTGTTCAAAGCTTTGCGTGACCACGTATTTTCTGAATATAGGAGGCGCGCGGTAGTTGAGGTTAGACTGTGTCTTGTTTGATTCTTTTTGGTTGTGCTGTAAATCTATGTGCATTCTAGCACGCGAAGTATCTAAAGTCTTCCGTATCATGTTGATAATCATAGAATTGTAAATCATAATTGAGTTGATTTATGAAGTAGGATTTTAGTAGTACTCTTGCAAAATTCACATTTTATGTATAAGCGAACAATAATTGTGTAGTGTTTTAACTACGACATCTTTTTATAGTTAAAAGAGAGTCGATTTTAGTGTATTAGTTACATGGGAAAAGCAGAATGGTTTTCTGAATGCCAAGGCCATTGCTGAGGGTGGTCAAAAGCACTAAAGGATTCTAGTATAAATCACAGTCACTCTGGCGGCAACGAGATTTTTCACGAAATTCTAAACCAAATGCTATCAGGCTCTGAGTTCGATCAAAAATTTAGTATTCGACCTAGCCATAAATCCTAAACTTGAAGCTAAGCTCGCCAAGTTCAAGTAATGTAACTTCAGCTAGGAAGCACAGATTAATTATACATGATATATCTAAATTTCAAATACTGTATATAGTTAATACATAATAGACATAAAATCATAATTGGGATTGTGAGGCTCCCCGGTTAAAGTGTCAAGTAATTTTGGCCTCAAACTCAATAAAATACCAAGAACAACTCGAGAGAATGTCCAAAATACACGACTTTTTAGCTCCAACTGTCCAAAATGCCTATTGAGATATGTTCCGCCCAAAATATCCACTGAATACACATTCATGACATGCTTATTCAAGTTTTTAAAAAATAACAGAGAATATGCTACACACACATGCGTGTTTTTAATTTTTTTTTAAAGAGATACGCATTCCAAGAATGCGTATTCACTTAAAGACAAAAGTGATTACGCATTCCGTATTCTTTATTTTTTTATAAATAGTGAATACGCATGTGTAAATACGTGTTCAACGGGTATTTTGGACGGATATTCCCGCCCGTTGGTATTTTGGACATTTATCCCCAAATGGTGGGTAGTTTGCTTTTTCACCCAAAAACTCGACCTCAATTTTAGTTATTTTTCAATCGTTCCAAAATTTTATGGACCAAGTTTGGAATATTTTATGTATATTTTAATGAGTTTTTTTAACATTTATTTAATTTTTTTGAAAAGGTTCTAAAATAATATTTTAAAACCTCATAATGTTGCGCATACTTATTTTTATTAACATTAAAATTCATTTTTAGTTGTTATTGTATTTTTTCATGAAATTTCATATTTTCTAATTTTGAAAACGAAAAATTTTACATTGTTATATATTTTTAAGTGACTGGAATATAATCATAAATTACATATTTTTCTCTTACAATTTTGAAAATTTTAAAAAGTAGGTTATATTTTCTTTTTAATGATATAATTTTTATAATTGTTGTTAAATATATTATATGTGGTCAAAATTTGGTCAATTTGACCATAAAAAATCCAACGAATAAATTTTGAACTGAGGGAGTATTTTTTTGGGACAAATTGTAAAGTAATATTTACAAACTCACTTATAATATTTGTTATAACATTTATAATTTAGCAATTTTTTTAATTTTCATTGGATAGCGATTAAAAATATATTTGCTAATAATACCATATTTACCCCTCATGACATATCACTTTAACCCCTTAATATATATATATATATATATATATATATATGTATCATAAATATATTTTAGTTTTACATAGCACGCCAAAATTTTAATAAATATTGTCATGATTACTGTTAGTTAGACCTGACAATACTAGTATACGACACGTGAACACGATACAAAACGATACAAATAATTTGTGTTTGGGTTCGAAAAATTTGGTACACGAACACAAAAGTACACGAAAAAATACGAATATAATTAGTGTCGGGTTTGGGTTTCCGATATAGGTACACAACACGGAACGAAAGTACATGAAATAAATAAATAATTAAAATTTTAAAAATATATATTTTACATATATATACTAAATAACAAATGTGAATTTTACCTATTCTAAATAACATATATATATATATATAATTGTAAATACTAAAATATATTTTATTATTCCTTCACTACGTTAGTGAGCACTTCACCATTTAATTATCTATTGCATTTTTAACAATTAATTTTTTTTGTATATAACCCGTGTACTTTAGTGTACTAAAGCGGGTAAACACGAATATATTACTTCCAGGTTAGTGTCACCAAATCGGTACACGAATGCAAATCCGGGTCGGGTTCGGGTTTAAGGTTTGGTACACGAAAACACGAAAGTTCACAGAACATTTTTATACGACACGGAGCGTTGTCAGGTCTATACTATAGATGATTTGTGCATAACATATGTATATGTTCTATAAAAAACTAGCGTGATAACCCGTGCAAAGCACGGGTTCCATTTAAATCGTATAATTTGACAATTTTGATTTTTCAAATAGATAACTCGTAATTTTTGAAATATCATATGCTATTATTTTTGAAATGTTATACGTTATTAATGTGATATATATGGATAAATATTTTTTTATATAAAAGTGATACTAAGGTGGGCTTCTTATATAAATTTCACGTGTAATCATAACAATATACTCTAATTTAAGAATTTCTTAGGAATTTTATACATAATTAAAAAAGTGCAACGCAGAAAGACAAAACAATAAAATGTTTCTAAAACATATCCTTGAGTAAGTAGACTAACACGTGTGAATGTGTATGTAAGTGCTCAAATTAGAGTTAAGAACTAATCATATATTCTTATTTTTTATTAATATATTTAAGCATAGTAATAATACATTTAAATCTAATATGCAATTCACCTTCTTACTTAAGAGTGATGTTATCATTACATATCCTCAGTTTGTACATCATCATTATCATTATTGTTCTTGATATATATACACATATGTATATTATATATATACACATCTTTCCTTGGTCATTCCTTCGAATTTTTAAATCGACCATCAATTCAGCATTCCAACAACTACTTACGAACACATTTGTCTCTGAATTCTATCTTCATTGCCAACCACACCTACGTGAACTCATTTATTTCATTTTTCATACTGTCACAATAGATACGAGTTTATAAAATTCCAATAATTATTATTTTCATATCCTCTACCATCGGCAACACCATAAACAATACCTCTAAACTCAGAATTTTAGATCTCGAAAATTGTGGTAATTTATATTTCAAATTTTGTTTATTTGGGTTCAGATTTTAGTTATTTTTGTCATTTTGGTAGTGTTGATGTGGCCTTATTAAAGATTTTTAGTGTTTTCGGTTTGGTTTCGTGATAAATTTTGTATTGTCGTGTGGCAGGCGGTTTGACAGTGATGGTGATATTGGGAATATGTCGCTAGAGGTAATGATATCGGTACATTGGTAAAAAATGATTTAAGAATATATTACTCAACTCATATATAAGTAATATCATATATTATATATATTATAATGTATATTTTTTCCTCTAAAACTCTATAGGTGATTATATATATATATATGCATATTTCATATAGTTTTACATTAAAAATTACTTATATTAACATAAAATTTTAAAAATTAATAAATACAATTAATTAGTTATTTTTAGAATCTGGATTTTTAAGTACAATAAAACTTTGATTATCATTATTTATGCATTGTTTACAATGTAGTATCGTTTTATCTGGTTTAAACAATAAAATTGATATAACATGAAAGTTTATATGTTTTTACAATTATATTTATAGAGGGAATGCATTAATCCTTTTATAATTGGTCGAAAAGCTAAGTTTTAAATTACTCTCTCTGTTTTTTAATATATGACATTTGAATTTCTGACACACATATTTAGGAGGTTTGACCATATAGTTAAAATAATTTTTTTCGATTTTTTTTTGTTACTAAAAGTTTTGATCTCATATTTTTATTCAAAAAAAGAATTTTTTAAAAATCATAATTCTAAATATGTGGTCAACTCTACTAAATATGTGTGCCAAAAAGTCAAACGTCATATATTAAAAAATGGAGGGAGTAGTAGAGTGTGTATTAGTATTTTCATAACTGATAAAAAATATTATGGCTTATACTAAATACAATATATTGGCTAAATAATTATAATTTTTTTTATTATTAATGGGGAAAAATTTATTGATACTTTTATATTTATTAAATCTTGAAACAGTATTAAATTGAATGAAATTAATGAGCTTTTTTGTGGACGTAGTTAATGATTCTTAAAAGAACATTACAAATTTGTTTGATGTAGTGGTTGGAGATATGAATATCATAATATGTATAATAGATAGATAGGTAGATATCTATTTATTCAGAGGAGATATTAAATTAAATGAAGGTAATAAGTTTTTTGTGCATGTACGTAATGAGTTTCTAAAAAAGTATCATTAATGTCTTTGGTGTAGTTGTTGGAGATGTGAACATAGTTCTTTTCTAATGCTAAAGTCATGGGTTCAATTCTCATGGAAAACATATATTTTTCATTATTAATGTAATAGAGGGTAAATATGTAATTTACTAAATTACTTGAAAACTATGTTGGCCTATAATAGGTATAATAGATAGATGGATTTCTCAATTACTTGAAAACGCATGTTGGCCTATAATAAGTATAATAGATAGATAGATTTCTCATATATTTTTGATTTAAATACAAATTTTTGTTTTCATTAACATAACATATGTATTTTGAATAAGAGATAAAAAAAATATAAAAAAATGAAGTGTTCTCCCGTGTTCTCTAATTAATGTGTTATCCATTAAATCCATCCTGTATATGTATATGATATAATTGTAAGTTGATTGACTATACTTATTTTTTTTATTGAACTTTATTATTCTAGTTATTATTGCATATTTTATGAAATTTATATTTTTTAATTTAAAATCACTTCATTTTATATTTTTATATTTTTTCACTCACTTTATTATATCGTATATAATTAATTTCTGTTTTTTACAAAAGTTACAAATTAATATTTAAAACCCCATTCACAATTTTTACAATAATAAAGTATAATTTAACACTATTTTTAAATTTCATTTAATATTGATTGAAACAATTACTCATAATATTATTAAAATGGCAAATTTATCCCGAAAATCAAATCATTTATGTCAATTATATATAAGATATGATTTAATTTTTTTTATAGAATACCTGACTAGATATAATTTATTTTTTTTACAAAATATTTGATTAGAGACCTTTTTGAGAAGTATTTCAAAAAAGAAAGTTTGCTTTTCTTCCGAGAATTATTTTATTTTTTTTGAGCTTGTGATTAGTCTAGTATAATATTCGGTGTGAATAGAATATTTTCTGTTTTATATTTTAGTTTATATTTTATTGATAAACAATTATTATAGTATACTAGCTTAAAACCCGTGTGATGCACGAACTACACAGATCGATGCACGGACTACACAGATTTTTTTTAATATTACATAATTTTAGAAAATATACTTGAATTCAATTCTTAATTTTGTTCATTTCAAATTTTTTATGATATGTTCATGTTAATTATATAAGTAAACGTATATGTTCATAACCTCCTAGAGCATTTAAATTTATTTAAAGTGATAACATTGGTAAGGGGGAAAATATTATTATAATGAAAATATTATTTTAGTGAGTCTAAAAATATAATGTCTTCATTATGTTGGTACCTTAAAAAACTATTATTTTAGCATGACGATTACTTAACCGATTAACTATAACTCTATAAAAGATATTTGAAAAAGGTAATATTACTGATTGAACGATATAGTTTTATTGAAAATTCATAGTGTATTTAAAAAAAATATGTTTTAAATAAAATTTAATTTTTTATTTCACATGAATAGGATACAAATTCTACTTGGTCTAATATTAATTTTATTTATCTCGGATCAGTGATTTACATTATTTTATATTAGCTCGATGCCCAATACACTGACCAAATTAAACTAATTATTTTTAGTTTATTTTTTTTAAATTCCGGATCAACAAGATAATTTTGTTTTAGAGTGAATAATTAGTAGATATGTTTTTTTGTTTGTCGAATTGTATTTTTAGTTTAGTTTTGTGTTAGTCTGAATCAATTGGATAATGTATTTTTTATCCTCGATAAATAAAATATATTATTTTGTTTATCCAAATTCATTAGTATAATTTTTTTTGGAGAATTGACGGTATTATTATTTTATATAAGCCCAAGTCACATTATATATCAACCAAATTTTAAGAATTATATTTAGTTTGTTTAAATTTAATTTATCCCGAAGTAACAAATTAGAATGATATAGAACTCGATATGAATTAAAATTTAAATTGGTTGAAGAAGTTGAATTTATATAAATTATAGTGATATCGAGTTCGATATAAAATAAAATTGAAATTGATAAAATAATAGAGGAAGTTGACTTCAATATCAATTAAAATTAGAATCGATCGACCCGATAATTAGAATTAGGACAATTAGATAAGGGTAATTAAGTAATTTCAGCCAGTACCGACCGATCGACTACCAAAATTTTAATATTTCATCTATTATAATATAGTATAGATAACACTAGGATATCCAAAATATGATAAATATAAAAAAAGCTGAATTTAAAATAATTACTAACTATTATTAGAGTAAAACATTTTTCTAACACCAAATTATATTTATTGATGCTACATTATAGTAGTTTGCATTAACAAAAGTAGGATTTAATAATGAGCTCATACAAGAACATAAATTACTTGCTTTAATTGTAATAAATCCTTTTGTCTTATTAGTCAGTCTTTAATTTATTGAAATTATAAATTTTATTAAACCTTATTATAATATATGTACTTCATTTTCAATTAATTAATATATGAGCCAAATTAAATGCTACAAGATTGGAGATCGAACTTGCCTTTGATTAGATTAATGTCATTAATTCTAAGATTGGAGGTATAATCGGTAAAGTTGAAAAAACTTAAATTGAGCTTGAAAGCACGAATTACTTGTACATAATATATCTAAATTTCATATATATATATATTTAGTAAATATTAAAGTTAAATCATGAATCCTATTCTGAAACTTATGCAAAGTGATTTGTGACACCTATTTTCAAATTTAATTAAAAAAGATTATGTAAGGAGCGTATTGATTTTCTACTATTTATTTTTAAATGTATCAGATCCGACACCTCTTTTCAGAATAATTTCAAAATTTTATTTAATCTTTCTCATAATACTTGGCATAAAAAAAATTATTTGTTTTATATTTTAGTTCAACTTGACAAATATTGTTGCATAACATTTGAATATCAAAATTATATTAAATAGGATAAGATTTTAAAAATCTCCCCCCCCCCTCCTCTCTCTCACCCCCCGGTTTTACACTAATGTGATTATTATCCTTTTTAGTCTCATTTTCCAGATCTTCATTAATGTATAGATGCAGGCTTTCTGGATGAAGCTATTATAGCATACAGACAAACTCTAGTTAAACCCTGGAACTTAGACCGACATAAATTAGGAAATGTACAGAAGAACTTAGAACATGCTCTTGAAGGGATTGAATTGGTCCGTAGAGTGATCAAATTGGCCAATCATAAGAATGAGCACTTCAAGTATCTAGCATATAAATTTCTTGGTGTTTGCTATGGAAATGCAGCAAGAACTTCAGTTTCAGATTCTGAGAGATTCTTTTACCACGGAGAATCCAGAAGTTCTCTGAATCTTGCTGCTATGAAGATCCGGACGTTATATTT